>NC_091454.1:132028594-132329636 GCF_027789765.1 Dendropsophus ebraccatus
ATATGATGCATGCGGGTTATTAGTACCCAGGTGCATAACTTTACATTTATCCACATTGAACCTCATTTGCCAAGTGGACGCCCAAACACTGTGTGTCTAAGTCATCCTGTAACATCTGCATATCCTCCATAGACTGTACTGTACTACAAAGCTTGGTGTCATCTGCAAAGATAGAAACATTGCTGTTAATTCCATTCTCAATATCATTAATAAACAAGTTAAACAGAAGAGGGCCCAGTACTGACCCTTGGGGTACACCACTTATTACCGGGGACCATTCGGAGTAGGAATCATTGACCACCACTCTCTGGGTACGATTATTAAGCCAGTTTTCAATCCAGTTACACATTAAATTTTTCAAACCAATAGACTTTAACTTACCCATCAGACGTCCATGAGGAACTGTGTTAAACGCTTTTGCAAAATCCAGGTACACGATACCCACAGCCGCGCCACCATCCAGGCTTCTACTCACCTCTTCATAGAAACATATTAGGTTGGTTTGACAGCTTCTGTCCTTTGTAAAACCATTCTGGTTATCACTTATAATACTATTAGCCACTACATATTCCTGGATGTAGTCCCTTATAAGACCCTCAAATAGTTTCCCCACAATGGACGTTAAGCTTACAGGTCTATAGTTACCTGGGGAAGTTTCAGAGCCCTTTTTGAAGATCGGCATTACATTTGCCTTATGCCAGTCCCTCAGCACAATACCAGTAAGCAAGGAATCACGGAATATTTCATACAAGGGTAGTGAAATTACAGAACTGAATTCCCTAAGAACTCTGGGGTGTAATCCATCGGGCCCTGGAGCTTTGGTTACATTGAGTTTATTTAATTTATCTTGGACCATATCTATAGTAAACTAGTTCAGTACATTACATGTGTTAGCAGCACTGGCCCCACCCACCTCAGTACTGGCCCCACCCACAACAGCTCCATCCTCTTCTTTTGTATATACAGAACTGAAGAACCCATTAAGTAACTCAGCTTTCTCCTGATCCCCAGTTATTAACTCCCCGTCACCATTATTTAGGGGTCCTACATGCTCTGACCTTGGTTTTTTTTGCATTAATGTATTTTGAGAATTTTTTGGGGTTTCTTTTGCTGTCTATAGCTACCTGCCTTTCATTGTGAATTTTTGCTGCTTTTATTAAATTTTTACAGGTTTTGTTGACTTATTTGTAATGTTTAAATGCTACAGCTGACCCCTCTGATTTGTATTTTTTGAATGCCCCTTTTTTCTCATTTATAGCCCCTCTAACCTCGGTTGTAAGCCATGTAGGATTGGATTTTAACCGTTTATATTTGTTACCCATAGGAATATATTTGGCAGTACAGTTATTTAATGTGGATTTGAAGATTTCCCATTTATTAGCTGCATCAGTATGTGACAGCAGCCGCTCCCAGTCTATGCCCTGAAGTTCAGCCCTTAACCCAGGAAAATTGGCCCTTTTAAAATTAAGAGTTTTTGCCCTCCCAACATGTTTTTCTGTTCTACACTTTAAGCTAAAAGTCACTATATTGTGGTCACTATTACCCAGGTGTTCATGGACAGTGACATCCCCAACCAGCTCAGCGTTGTTAGAAATAACCAGATCCAACAAGGCATCACTTCTAGTTGGCTCCTCCACAAACTGGCCCAGAAAATTATTCTGCAGGAGGTTAAGAAATTCCCTCCCCTTTGTGGTTTTAGCTGAACCGTGACCCCAATCTATATCTGGGTAGTTGAAGTCACCTATTACCACTACTGTCCCCTCCCGGGCAGCCCACTCTATTTGTCTATTCAACTGACCATCTATCCCCTCAGTAATGTTGGGGGGTCTATAGATTACACCAAGAATAGTTTTTTCACTCTTTACCTCCTTCTGTAGTTCTACCCACAATGCTTCCACATCATCAGTCATCGGCCACTATTGCATCTTTTACACTCACTTTAATTTCATTTCTGACATACAGACATACTCCTCCTCCCCTTCTGCTCACCCTGTCCCTTCTGAACAACACAAATCTCTGAATATTGATAGCCCAGTCATGTGAGGAGTCCAGCCATGTCTGTCACACCAACCACATCAATGGACTCCTCCAGAACCAAGGCCTCCAGCTCCCCCATCTTGCTGGCTAGACTCCTGGCATTAGTAACCATACACTTTATATTACCATCGAGTTTAACCGCTTCATTATAAGAAATAGGATTTATTACTGTGCTGTGGCTACAATCATCCTCACAATCAGATGGATCTCCCTATCCACTGCTCTTATTCTCCCCCTACAGGACCCTTCTCCTCCCTCCTCAATGTTCTGTCCCTCCTCTAACCTATCCGCAATAGGTATAATGCTCTCTGACCACAAGATTGACTGACTGGTCAATCACAGCACCGCATATAATTATGCACTCCTGATTAGGAGCATGTACAGTTAAAGGGCCAGTACTCAGTGGCACATGCCCGGCTGTTAGTACTGCCCATTCTATGCATCTGGAATTTCAGACAGATTCTAGATGTGCATCTGGAGCTGTCCAGAAATTCTGGATGTCCCCATAGGGTTCTATAGAGTGTCCGCCCCAGAAAATATAGAACTTCTTATTTGTCCAGAATTCTGGCATGGACCATTTAGGAAAAATCCTGTAAGGGTATTCATGACCAATAGAACCCTATGGGTCTGGATATCTGCCTGGATTTCCTGATAAGTGAGCTTGAGGTTTGTACTTTAATTTCTGGCATTTTTCCAGTAAAAAGGCCATGTGTGATACTACACTGAGAAAGATATACCTTGTGTTTGTAGAAACAGACCGAAGAGTCTGCAAGCCTTGGTTAAGAAATATGAAAATTTTACCTACCAAGCATTACAGTGCTTGGGGTCAGAGTAGAGGTAACCCATTTTCTGCCACTTTATGACAAGTTATGTAAGCTATGGTAGAAAATGTAAGGGTTCACACAGAGTAAATACGGCGGAATTCCGCGGCGGAGGAACCCACCGAGCTCCGTGTCCTGCAGTGAGTGAGTGAGAGGGCAGCAGAGGAGGAGTGCACGGTCTCCCATAGACAGGCAATGACAAACTTGAGACAGACTGGATTCTGTGGCTGAAAGTTCCGCCGCAGAATTTCGCCTGTTACTCATTGTGAACATACTCTTAGTAAATAAGTCTGGACCCATGTTCACGGGGTGCTCCATAAATTTGCCAGTTGTGGGCATAAAAACCCCAATTGATCAGGTCATCACTGTCTGTCATATGAGTGTGTATATACTGGCCTTCCCATTCTCCCTTGAAGGCAGATATTGGAGAAGAGAAGGATCGAGTTGTTGGATTTTTAAGGAGAAGTCTGGTGATTGCTAAAATTCTGAGCGGCCACCTGATGGACTGCCCGCTCAGCCATTCAGTGACTGGAGTGGCCTCCCGCCCCAGTCACTGACTGGTTTAGTGGCCAGTCCATCAGCCGAGAGAGACATTTTTCCCCCCAGTCGTGACGTCATCACAACTTTGGGTAAAATCATTTCCATCGGGGGCCCCGCAGCCCCTTCCGCCGCTCACCACGGGCACGAAGAGAGAGGTAAGTGCCTACTTGCAACCAGTTTCCCCCTACCGAATGCAGAATTTTTGCAATCGACAGACTTCTCCTTTTAATATCAACAGTTCTTTTGACCTGTAGGGACATAAGCTGCTGCCATAGGTGTCTAACAGAATTGTTAACCACTCTCCCCCTTGGCCAAGCATCAGAAGAGACCTAGTTCATCTGACTGTGATCTTATGTGTTTGGCCAGCTCATTGTAATATTGCCTGTGATGTGTAAAGATCATATATTGAATGTATACTGTATGTTGAGCATAGAATTTTGTCTATTAGAATTAACCAATAACCATAAGGGTGTGAGAACAGTGTGTTGTACTTTTTCTGCCTGTAACATTGAGATGAATACAGAAAAGTGAACTCTGAGTGGGAGCTGTCTTGAGTGGGAGTTTCAGAATCTCATATATATATATATATATATATATATATATATATATATATATATATATATATATATATAGTGTGTGTGTTTATTATTATTATTATTATTTCTTTTTAATATGGATCATTGGAGTCCAACCTATGATCTTCCAGCTGTTGCAAAACTACAATTACCATCAAGTCTTGATGTCTGGACAGCCAAAGCTTTGACAGCAACAGCTAAAGGGTAGCAGGTTGGGCACCACTGATAGTGTCAGAAAAAGACGTTCAGGGTTATTGGTCAGACCCTGTAGAATGATTGGGGGGGAGAGGACTGTGTTGTCATGTGCTCCTCCCCCTGCTATCTATCTGTGGGAGCAGATGTGTCCCATAGACTTTCATTATGGTGTTGTCTCCTTACGCGACTAAGAACTGGGAGAGAATGCACTGAGCCTGACTTCTCCTGCCTCTTTCCCCAGATCTGTTGTGATCTGAGCACTCAGACCCTGACCGACATGTCAACACTTTTCTGGTCACAGTGCCTCTTCAAAGTATTTTAACAATAGGTATTCTTCTAATGACACATTCCCTTTAACGTAATTCTGTTTTTATTTTATAGAAACATTTTAGTAGACAAACCGAATGATCAGTCTTCACGGTGGTCTTCAGAGAGCAACTACCCTCCTCAGGTAAGTCTTTACAGAGCAAAAATGCACAGAGATTATTTTGTCCTTATTATTGTAACAGTCTCTCCTGGCATTAGACTCCTTAAGCTGTGGATTCAGTTTTGACTTTTATGTCGTCATGTGGTAATGCATCAATAAGCATGTTGTAAACGTTGAAGGGGTAGTTCACAAAAAAAACTTCAAATTAACTGGTACCACAAAGTGTCAGAGACTTGTAATTTACTTCTTTTAAAAGAAAATCTCAAGGCTTCCAGTATGTCCTGCAGGGAGTGGTATGTTCTTTCCATTCTGGAAAGCAGGAGAGGTTTTCTATGGGCATTTGCTGCTGTTCTGGACAGTTCCTGACTTAGGCAGAGGTGGCAGCAGAGAGCATTTTGTCAGACTGGACATTCTACCTGTTTGGCATTCACTTGTGGTCGTGGACAGCCAAAGATTGTTAGGTCTAAAAGGACCAGAAGCCTAAACCTGTGCAAGAAGCAAAATTGTCTGTATTGCAGACTCAAATCAAAGTAGACATAGTCATGTTTTTATTTCTTCTCCTTACAGTTTTTGATTTTGAAAGTTGAAAGGCCAGCTATTGTACAAAGCATCACATTTGGAAAATATGAGAAGACTCATGTCTGTAATTTAAAGAAGTTTAAAGTCTTTGGTGGAATGAATGAAGAAAATATGACAGAGCTTCTGTCCAGGTAAGGAAGATGACAAATAATGCCATGTATTCAAGATTCCCAACGCTTGCAAGGTAGAATATTTGCTATTTATTCAGTGAAGCATTTCATCTACTGCAAACAAAAACTTGTTTCAGCCAAGTAACCTCCATCCATAGATGAAGGCCACTTAGCCAAAAAGCCAAAAATATAATCGAGTGTTAAGCCCCTATTACACAGGGCGACGAGAGGGAGCAAGCAATTGCCGACCTGTTAGGTCAGCGCTTGCTGCCAGAGCTATTAGACGCCGACAGCGAGTGGGTACGAGCGGAGGGCTACCCAGGTGATCGCTAAATCGTCCTGGCAGCCCATAGAAGATATTGGCTCCTATTCCACGGAGCAATGCCAGCATATGGCTGCTATCCTGATCGTTGATTTTTCAATGTCTTGAGAGACAACGATCAGCCGACATCGTGCATGTTGGCTGATCGTTGTCTTCTATTACACAAAGCGATTATCGACCATACCGGTTGGTATTGGCCGATAATTGCTTCATTGCCTTTAGTCTCCTGTTAAGGCCCCTATACTCCTTCAATAACTAACGGCTGAACAAAGTAGCAGCTGGAAAGCTCTTTTCGTGTACAAGGGGGTTGGGCGGTGATTTTTCTATCATGCCCAACCCTTATTAACTCCAACATAATCTGATCTGATGGTCAGTCGGGAGAGCCCCATACACCTTACATCGAAGATGGAACCCGCCACGACAAAAGTTTAAGATATATGGGGACTTTTAGTGAAGTAAAGTGTTTTTCTCAAAGGAACCAAAGGTTGACAGTGAGCCATATCTGCATGTATATTGTCATCATTCTGTCTTATCAATGCCTCAACCAGGAAAAAAGAACTTTTATTAGCTTGGCCACCTTCTAATAATGAATCTGATTTAAAACCTAATAAAAATGTAAAATAACATGTTCTAATGATACATCCTTTTAAAATTCTTCCTCTTGGATAACAGTGGTTAACTACTACCCTGCCAGGGTTATCTTTGTATAAGAAATGGGGATGTCCGTTCATTAGCGCCATATTTCTTTTATAGCATTAGCCCATGCACCTGTATTTCGAGGTTGCATGTTAAAATGTGATGGAAATGCAGAATTTCTGTAATTTTGTTCTTAAATTATTTTCATTACATGCTTTCCTTGTAACTTCTAGCAATGTAGATCGAACATAGCGGCAATGTTAAAGTGAATCTGACAGATGCAATTCATGTTCTAAACTGCTAACTATATGAATAAAGAATACACATGATACCTATAATATATCCATTCCTGCTTCCAAACATAGTAAAACGGTTTGATTCTCCAGTAAATACTTTCCTAAGCTCCTGATCTGCTGCAAACTGGAATACCTGCTAACTGTCCCTCCCATACCTGCCCTGCTTGATTGACAGTCAGTTCTGTGCTGTAATCTAAGCAGGATAAAAGAAGGGGAGGAGGAGTCTTCCTAAAAGAAGGGGAGGAGGAGCCTTCCTAATACCAGGACTCTGACGCTTTTCACTGGACGCACATTCTGGATAGATGAAAGGTGCCATGTATTTTCTTCACCTAACAGCTATCTAACATTGTCAGCATTTTGGAACCTGAATTCATGTTCCAAACTGCTGAGTCAAGGAGATACACATTACCTTTTATCTATCCATCTGCACTTTCAGAATGTAGAACAATGCTTTTATTCTACTGGACTGCTAAAGGCGGAAATGCTGCCTCCTTGCTCTCCTCCCATTCCCACCCCTGATTGTCAGTGAATGAAGTAGGGATAGGGGATGTGAGGTAGGGATTAGGAGGAATTTTTGCTTGCAGCTGTACAGGGGTTTAAGGAAGGTAAATGAAAAGTACAAATTGTCTCCTTGACACTAACGGCTATCTTACAGTGTCAGTGGTTTGGAGCCTGAATTGTGCTGACAGATTTGTTTTAGGGACAGGGAAAGTGTTCCAACCTGGGGAACTTTGGGGCTGGGGAACACCTCTACACTTGCCAGCAGCAGATAATTGCTGTTAACCCCTTCCCGCCGTTGCACTGTAAATTAACGTTGTTGCAGCCTATGCCTGCTTCTGCAGCAATGTTAATTTACAAAGCGGGATGACACAGGCGCAGAAGCTGTGCTTGTGTCATCCCTAGGGGTCCCAGCTATCAGTGATAGCTGGGCACCCACCGCAACTCTCAGCACCACCGCAGCATCTATAGGGCTACAGAGGGAGAATTCTCTGTCCAGTAACCATCAAGGCTCTGCTATAAGCTGATGTCCACAAACGACCTGGGCATTGATGCATCAATGACCCATGGTCCTGAAAAGGTTAATTATTTTAGCATTTTTAGAACCACATGAAAACAAAAGGTACTATGTGTTTCCTAGTAATACTAAGGCTAACACTGTCAGCAGTGTTCACACCTTTTCAGCTGACAAATTTATTTTAAGGGTATGTTTAAAGCGAATGTACCATTAGGTACATTGTTTTTTTTTTTTTTTTACAGTAGCAAAGCGGTGCCGTTTTTTGGTGGTGCACCGGCCCATCTTTTTGCACAGAGGGAGGGGAATAAGGTCCCTTTGGGGGGCAGTGGGCCCACCACCAGTGCATAGAGCCTGGCCGGTGCACAGTCAAAGAATGTCACTGAGTGTGGGATCTGGGCAGCGTTTCAAAAAAAGGACTGCGCCAACGAGATCCCGATGCCGTCACGATTTGCTGCTGTTAAAAAAAAAGAAAAAAAAAAAGTAGTAAATGAAAGTGATATACCTAATGGTACATTTCATGCATCAAATTTCATGCTGCAAGTTTTTCGTTGTGTAATCTGCTTTGATTCTGTTTAGCATTAAAGTTTATGGCACTTCTTTTTTGCAGCTGATTTTCATTCCAATGCGAGAATGGAGTCTAGAGCATTGTATAGCGCTGCTGCTATGTTAAAAATAGTAGAGACCATGCTTACCTGTCCATGCTACCCCATGAGTCCCCTGCTCTGCCAGTCACTGAAAAAGGACATCTCCGTCTGATCAGGCTGTTACTAAGCAGGGACCCAGAGGTGCAAATAATTTTTAACATAAAAGCAACACCATATATTCAATTGCTATTGTTTTAAAACATCCTTTAAATGAGGGACATCCACTCAATTTTAACAGTGTGTGAGCATAGCCTTTCTGTGCTTTCAATACACCCCTGGTTTTGTTTGTAAAATACTGAGCAAAAATACTCTGGGTCAATTCATGCTGTGTTCATTCATTTAGTTACATTGATATCTGCAGCTTCAAATCGGTGACACAGCAAATACTGCAGCTGATACTCTACGTATGAATAAACCCTAATTTTGCATTTACACAGACAGATTATTTGACAGATTATCAAAGCCAAAGCCAGGAATGGGTTTGAGAAGAGGAGAAATCCCAGTTTTTCCTTTATGACCTGTTCCCTGTTTATAGTCTGTTCCTGGCTTTGGCTTCAATAATCTGTCAGATAAATATCTCTGCGTAAACACACCCTAAGGCATTAATAATTGTTCAGTACCCTAGTAGCTTAACATGAATACTTGTAAGATATGTAAATAAATACAATACAACATTGAGCCATCTCTAAACTTGTGTTCTTTTTTACTAACCCATAGTATACAAAACTTTCCTCTTTCAGTGGCCTGAAGAATGATTACAACAAGGAGACATTCACCTTAAAGCATAAAATTGATGAACAGATGTTTCCTTGTCGTTTCATTAAAATAGGTATGTTTCGTCACTGATTACTTCCATCAGATATTTATTTTAAAATTTGCATTACTCCATAGGCGTGGGAAGGATTTGCTGGCAGTAATTGCAAACATTTTTTTGAAAGCTGTGTATTTACATATGTATGTATATGTGACTGTGTGTAATGTAGGTCATGGGTGCCAGGTCGCCATGGCGACTAGAAAATCATGGCTGAGGACTGGTGCACATATCCTTTGAATGATAAAATTTGGCTGAGTACTGCTGCCACTAGGGGAAACATGCTGCATATGTTTTTATATTTGCTCACTGTTAATTCAGTGACAGCTGTATAAATGTGTATGCAATGAGGTCCTCTCTCGTGGGCGAAGATTGTTACCTGTCTTTTAGACTGTAGTGATTCAGTTGAACATGCCAGAATTAATATTTATTTATTATTTGTATTGTTCTAGTGCCTCTGTTGTCATGGGGTCCAAGTTTTAACTTTAGTATTTGGTATGTTGAAATCAATGGAATTGACGATCCGGATGTTGTACAACCCTGTCTTCATTGGTACAGTAAGGTAGGTGTGCATTTGAGCATTTGCTTGTATGGTTGTGTATATGGCAGGGCTTACTTCGTCTACGTTATTAGGCAAAGCTTAGGCATTAAATTGGCCTGTCTGACAATGATGTGGATAGTACACCTCTTCATATGAAGACCCCTACTAAAACATAGCTTTTATTATAATATAAGAATAAAATGAAAGGATCCTTTAATTTTAATATAATAAAAGGTACATTTGAAGGGGGGAGTGTCTTCATATGAAAAGGGGTATTGTACCACAGCCTTGTGCCTGAGGGTTGCAAGTATTTTATTAGTTGTGGAACCCAGGACGCACCTGTGAGAGGGATGTATGTCGGTTAGTTGTGCATAGTTCACAGCACGCGTCAAATTTAGTGTTCTGGTCACACCAAAAAACAGGAAAATATGCTATGAAAGAATAAATACATTAGGCTTTGTGTGACCCCTATTCTTCTTGATACAGTATTCTTCTGAACACTGTTTAGCAGATTAGGTCTGTAAAGCTGGAATTCTATGCAGCTTATTTAAGTCTAGTAAGCTAATTTAATACAAACCTAGCTAAAAACAGTTTACAGTGCTATAGATATGAGTGGGGTTTTCAAAATCTCAGTCACAAGTCGCAGGAAAATCCATGTGGACATTGGGCCTGTGCTGTTGCAGACGTACTGAAGGGGGTTTTGAGACATAGCCAGCAATGGAATTAAAAGTAAACTAACATAAATCAAGGACCTCATCTTTTCTGCTGAAACCACGTCTGTCCTTTTCTCAAAACACAGCGACACAAAGCTGTGTGTGAGCCCCCCTTTAGAGGTCCCCCCCCCCCCTTCCTGATGTGCTAGGAATGCCTCACCTCCATGATCACACACTACTAGAGATTGATCACGAACTGTGAACCGTTTTTCTCATGCATAAATTAAGAATGTTTGCGTAGCACTATAATCTGCTCTTATGACACTGAGAAATCTGCCGCTCTGCATGCAGTTGTTTATCTTCCATTTTGAGAACTGGTCATTGATGTAAGTTAGCTTTTATTATAAACTAGAAAATGTACCCAGCGTTGCCCGGGTATAAAATGTCAGTGTGTTAATTAGATTTGTTCCAAGGTCACCCAGGAGTCAAATCTATGCCCTTTGTTTTTTTTTTTTTTTGGTTTAGGCCCCATTCACACGTCCGTGTCAGTTTTTACTGTCAGGAAATCCTGATCAGGAGGCCTTAAATGTCATCAGGAAAGTATCAGGATTTCCTGACAGTAATTGTTTTTACCATCAGGAAACCATCAGGAAAAACCTTCAGGATTTCCTGATGAGAAGAAAAATAGGACATGTATTTCTGCAAACTGGATGGTCACAGCTTGCAGAATTACAACTCCCATCATGCTTGGCTGACAGGTCATGATGGAAGTTGTACTTCTGCAGTCTGTGGTCACCCAGGTTGCAGTACGTGATGGGAGTTGTACTTCTGCAACCTGGATGGCCACAGGCTGCAGAAGTACAACTTCCATCATGACCTGTCAGCCAAGCATGATGGGAGTTGTACTTCTGCAACCTGGATGGCCACAGGCTGCAGAACTACAACTCACATCATGGCCTGTCAGCAAGGCATGGTGGGAGTTGTACTTCTGCAACCTGGATGGCCACAGGCTGCAGAACTACAACTCCCATCATGGCCTGTCAGCAGGGCATGATGGGAGTTTTAATCTCACCTGTCCTGGTCTCCTGGCCGCTGGGGGGTGCGGGGGTGCCGCGATTGGCCTGGGGGGGGGGGGGTGCGGGGGTGCCGCGAGTGGCCGCGGGGGTGGTGCCTGGGTGACGCGAGTGGCCGCCGGGGGTACCTGCAGACAAGGATGCGGAAGAGGCAGCAGGAGGCCGGGGCAGAGGCGGAAGGTGAGTGGAACTCCGGACGCTTTCCTGATGTGCATCAGGAAAGCGTCCGGGGCCCGGGCGCTCCCATAGACTCCTATGGGGACGTCCGGGCCGGATTTCCGGACGAAAATAGGACCGGTTCTAAAAAATCCGGTCCTATTTTCCGGAACGGACACCCTTCCGGAAAATTCCGGAAGGGTGTCCGTGTCCAATGAAAGTCTATGCGTCCGGAAATCCATCCGGATTTCCTGATAGGAAATCCGGGTGGTTTTTCCGGACGTGTGAAGGGGGCCTTAAGGGGGAATCGCCAGGAGCCCTATATACTTCTTTATACACTATATACCCCGACAGTTCAGCACTGTTTATGTAAATTGTATCTTACGCACATTAGAAATAAACTAAAAACTTTAAACATCCTAAATACCTAATAGCCAAACTGAGATGTCATGTGATCAGACTGTATACAGAGCCTGGTTATATACAACATTGGCAGTGTTATATACAGAGCCTGGTTATATACAACATTGGCAGTGTAATATACAGCCTGGTTATATGCAATATTGGCAGTGTTATATACAGCCTGGTTATGTATAACATTGGTAGTGTTATGCTGAGCCTCGTTATATACAACATTGACAGTGTTAGTGGAGGTCCTGTATACCTGTAGTATATAGTTGGTGGAGGTCCTGTATACCTGTAGTGTAAAGTTTGCCCCCCCCCATTGACTGCAGACCATAAGTGTGTGTATGTGTGTGTGTGTGTAGAAAACCTGCAGCTTATAATAAGTGCATTCACAATCCTGCATCATCATAATTTGTCCCTCTGAAGGCCCTATTCCACCAACAGATCTGACGACAGATTATCAGCCAAAGATTCAAAGCCAAACCCAGGAATGGATTTGAAAAGAGGAGAAATCCAGTCTTTCCTTTATGACCTGATCTGTGATGATAGTCTGTTCCTGGGTTTGGCTTCAAATCTTTGGCAGATAATCTGTCGTCAGACCTGCTGGTGGAATAGGACCTTTAGGCACTACCTTTAGTCCTTGGTGAGGACAACACAGAAAAGGTTTCTAATACTGTATAACCCCCCCCCCCCCCCCCCCCCCCCCCCCCGCAGGTACTCCTATACTGTATACAGCTCCTCCCTGAAGGTAGCCCACATATTGTATACCCTTCCCCTACAGGTAGCCCCCATACTGTATACACCCCCACCCCTGCGGGTAGCCCCCATACTATATACACTCCCCTCCCACTTGCAGGTAGCCCCCATATTCTATAAATCAACACCCCCCCCACCCCCGCAGGTAGTCCCTATACTGCCGCTGCGAGTTTGCAGCCTGCCGCGAGTTTGTCTGCCCATAGAGTGCACAGGGCAGGGATCCACAGCGAGAAATCCACATCGGATACGCCCAGTGTGCTTGTATCCTTAGAGCCAGTTCACACTGAGGAAACACGGCGCAAGAGGAGCGGAGAGGAAAGGGAGTGGACGAGCGCGTGCTCTTCCATTCACTCAAAGCAGGACACTGAGCTCTTGGAATTGCACCGTGTTTGCTCAGTGTGAACTGGCCCTTACTGTATTTTTTTCTGTGGATCTGTTGTGAGGCAGCTGGCCCTATCAACCAATCAAATTCTAGCTCCCTGTGAAAATGAAAGTAGTAATCCTATTGGTTACTAAGGCCTCCAACTGACGTTTCTACTGGGCAGCTGCAGCACTAATATCACCTGTGTGTGCAGTGTGGAGATTTTCCCATTTATCTCTATGGGGTGTTCTTCCCCCTCCCCTCCTGTACAACTGGCGGGGACAGGACCTTCGCTCTAACCTTCCCGGGCACTCAATGTATCTGTGGGCCAAATTTGGGGTCAAACTGTTCAGGTGTTTGGAAGTCTATAGAGGACACAGACAGACTTTAATTTTTATGATATAGATTCACTAAACAAAAAATAACCAGGATTACATTCTTGCTAGTATACGCATTTTGATCTTTCTTGAACAATCGTAAATCACGTTGGGTCTGTATTCAGTTATATCTATTTTGCACTGTTATACTGTTGCCATTCCGTACAGATCATTCTGTGGAACAGTTTCTCCAAAGGCATATGTAATGGATAGCTAACACAGACATCACTACTTATTTACTTAGCCATGACCTTTTCCCCATTTTTGACATGGTCTAGTTGCAGTTCCATTTCACACTAGTGTCAAAGGTTCCTTTTACAATCATGAAATGACAGCAAGGTCACATGCCCTTTAATAAGGGATATTGCTCAAATCCCAATCCTTTAAATGGGTTTCTTTAGGGTTTAGAACTTTAGGGTTCTAGGATTATTTATGGTTGAAACCGAGCAGCAGACATTTGTTTTTTTCTGAAGATTGGCTGAAATCCAGGTGGAGTCTATGAATGTACATGTGAACAGACCCTCGCAAAAAGATGACTTGTCTGCAATCAGTCTGCTTGTTTTTTAACTTATTTATATAGATTTTCCTGTACAGTTTCTTGACCTTGAATATAGGGTTTATTGTATTTTTTGTTATAGTAAATATGCTCATTCTTTTCCTTGTTCTAGTAGTACCGTGAACAGGAAGCCATTCGCCTTTGTCTGAAGCACTTCCGTCAGCATAACTACACAGAAGCTTTTGAATCCTTACAGAAGAAGACAAAAATAGCTTTAGAGCATCCAATGCTAACAGAGTTGCATGACAAACTAGTACTGAAAGGAGACTTTGATGGCAGTGAGGAGCTGATTGAAAAAGCTGTAAATGGTAATACTGCATTTGTTTGCCATTTTATTTATACTCTGCTAGATTCCTTGTTTTAACCCTTTCCAGCACGAGGACGTAACTGTACATCCTCGCGCGGGTGTGGGCGTTCAGAGCGGGGCCGCGCAGCGACCCCGCTCTGAACCGCGGCGGTCCCGGGTGCCGTTTGTAGCCCGGGACCGCCGGTATTAACGGGCACGGTCCAATTGCCGTGCCCGCTAATACGGTAATCAGATACAGCTGTCAAACATGACAGCTGCATCCGATTACCAGATACAGCATTTCCCTGGTGTCTAGTGGCGGAGATCGCTCCTCCGGGACGTTGTCCCGAAGGAGCGATCTCCCTGTCTGATGGTGCCGTCCCCGGCTCGGCACTCGTTTGTATTCGGCTGCCGAAAGCAAACGAGTGCCGATCTCATTGATCTTTGCTGTATATCTATACAGCAAAGATCTCAATGAGAGATCAAAGTATATATACTAGAAGTCCCCTAGGGGGGCTTCTAGTATATGTGTTAAAAAAAAAAAAAAAAAAAAAGTGTTGTCATTAGTAAAAAGCCCCCTCCCCCAATAAAAGTCTGAATCACCCCCCTTTTCCCAGGTTATAAATAAAAGTTAATAAATAAATAAACATGTTTGCTATCGCCGCGTACGTAATCGCCCGAACTATTAATTAATCACATTCCTGATCTCGCACGGTAAACTGCATCAGCGCAAAAAAATCCCAAAGTGCATTTTTGGTCGCATCAAATCCAGAAAAATTTAATAAAAAGCGATCAAAAAGTCATATATGCGCAATCAAGGTATCGATAGAAAGTAAACATCATGGCGCAAAAAATGACCTCATACAGCCTCATAGACCAAAGGATAAAAGCGTTATAAGCCTGGGAATAGAGCGATTTTAAGGAATGTATATTTGTTAACAATGGTTTGAATTTTTTTACAAGCCATCAGATACAATATAAGTTATACATGTTTTAATCGTAACGACTTGAGGAACATGCATAACAAGTCAGTTTTACCCCAGGACGAATGGCGTAAAAACACATTCCCCCCCAAATAAAAGAAATGCGTTTTTTTTTTTCAATTTCACCACACTTGGGCTCATGTGGGTCTGTAGGTGTAAAAATGCAAGTGCTATGGCCTTTTAAAGGGGTAGTGTGGCGGTAAAAAATTATTCACAGACTAACACACATTACAAAGTTATACAACTTTGTAATGTATGTTATGTCTGTGAATGGCCCCCTTTCCCGTGTCCCACCACCCCCACCTGTGTACCCGGAAGTGTGGTGCGCTATACTCACCTGTCACGTGCCGACACCAGTCTTCTATCTTCATTCAGCGACGTCTTCGTCGGGCAGACGGCGAACAGCTCCGACTGTTCCGAATGCCGGCCGCCCTCTGCAGCGTCATCCGATGCTCAGCCGCTATTGTCGAAGCATAACTGTGCTCATCCAATCGCGGCTGAGCACAGTTGTGACGCGGCGGAGGGAGGACGGGCGGCAGCGACTCGGCCGTCCGAAGATGACGTTTGGCACAAGATGGCGGACAGCCCTTGACACGGATCAGGTAATGTATAATGCACCACACTTCCGGGTACACGGATGGGGGGGACACAGGGAACAGGGGGATTCACAGACATAACATACATTACAAAGTTGTATGACTTTGTAATGTGTGTTATTCTGTGAGTAATTTCTGAGCGCCGCACTACCCCTTTAACCCCTTAAGGACAGAGCCAATTTCGATTTTTTGCGTTTTAGTTTTTTCCTCCTTGTGCTTAAAAGGCCATAGCACTTGCATTTTTCCACCTAGAAACCCACATGAGCCCTTATTTTTTGCGTCACTAATTGTACTTTGCAATGACAGGCTGAATTTTTGCATAAAGTACACTGCGAAACCAGAAAAAAATTCAAAGTGTGGTGAAATTGAAAAAAAAAAAAGCATTTTGTTTATTTGGGGGAAATGTGTTTTTACGCCATTCGCCCTGGGGTAAAACTGACTTGTTATATATGTTCCTCAAGTCGTTACGATTAAAACAATATGTAACATGTATAACTTATATTGTATCTGATGGCCTGTAAAAAATTTAAACCATTGTCAACAAATATACGTCACTTAAAATCGCTCCATTCCCAGGCTTATAGCGCTTTTATCCTTTGGTCTATGGGGCTGTGTGAGGTGTCATTTTTTGCGCCATGATGTGTTCTTTCTATTGGTACCTTGATTGCGCATATAGGACTTTTTGATTGCTTTTTATTACAATTTTTCTGGATTTGATGCGACCAAAAATGCGCAATTTTGCACTTTGGAATTTTTTTGCGCTGACGCCGTTTACCGTGCGAGATCAGGAATGTGATTAATAGTTTGGGCGATAACGCACGTGGCGATAGCAAACATGTTTGTTTATTTATTTACTTTTATTTATAACCTGGAAAAAGGGGGGTGATTCAGACTTTTATTAGGGGAGGGGGATTTTTACTATTAACAACACTTTTTTTTTTTTTTACTTTTACTTTTTTACTAGAAGCCCCCCTGGGGGACTTCTAGTATAAGAGATCTGATCTCTCATAGAGATCTCTGCAGCATAGATATGCTGCAGAGATCCTTGAGATAGGCACTCGTTCACTTCCGGCTGCTGCAGCCGGAAGTAAACGAGTGCCGAGGCGGGGACGGCGCCATCTTGGAGCGGTCCCCAGCCGGCTTCAGAAACTGAGATCGCTCCTCCGGGATAACATTCCGGAGGAGCGATCTCCGCCACTAGACACCAGGGAACGGCTGAATCCGGTAATCGGATGCAGCTGTCATGTTTGACAGCTGCATCTGATTACTGTATTAGCGGGCACGGCGATCGGACCGTGCCCGCTAATACCTACGGTCCGGGGCTACAAGCGGCACCCGGGACCGCCGTGGTTCAGAGCAGGGTCGCCGCGCGGCCCCGCTCTGAACGTCCTTACCGGCATCAGGGCGTAAATTTATGCCCGATGTCGTTAAGGGGTT
The DNA here is from genome assembly GCF_027789765.1 of Dendropsophus ebraccatus. NCBI lineage: Eukaryota > Metazoa > Chordata > Amphibia > Anura > Hylidae > Dendropsophus > Dendropsophus ebraccatus. The sequence continues at coordinate 132,045,783 of NC_091454.1, forward strand.
AAGCACAAGGAGGAAAAAACTAAAACGCAAAAACGAAAATTATCCTGGTCCCGAAGGGGTTAAGAAGACATATATTCTATGTACACTTGTTTCTGTGCTTCACCTGTTCAAGCCACATGTCCAAAACTGTGGCAAATTTTTGTAAAACCACTTGCTTTTTTGTTGCACGGTCCTTGGCTGTATGGCACAGACGCTTGAGGTCTGTCAGGACTATGCAAATAAAGAAATAAGACATAAAAGCAAAACACTACAACCTTTTTTGCCTCCCCTCATGAGAATGTTTCTGATCAGACAAGGAAATGATGCCAAGAACGTTTGTTTCTTTTCCTGACCTAGTTTTTCCAGTCTTATCTGTCAAAGTAACTAAATGCTTCAGATCATTTTCATGACCTTTTTATGTTTTAAGCAAAAACAGCCACATAATATTAGCTTAAGGAAACCAGTAATTTTAAGTCTTAAAGTGTCACTATTAGAGATGAGCGAACCTCGAGCATGCTCGAGTCGATCCGAACCCGAGCGTTTGGCATTTGATTAGTGGTGGCTGCTGAACTCGGATAAAGCTCTAAGGTTGTCTGGAAAACATGGGTACAGCCAATGACTATATCCATGATTTCCACATAGCTTTATCCAACTTTAGCAGCCACCGCTAATCAAGTGCCGAACAATCGGGCTCGGATGGACTCGAGCATGCTTGAGGTTCGCTCCTCTCTAGTCACTATCGTTATAACTTTCTAAATCAGTAGATCATTTCTAAAACAGTAGACGTGAAATAAAGCATGTTTAGTTATCATGCTTTAAATCAAAGCTATACTTATCTGAAATCCAGGTCCAGTGTCCTGAAGGCAGCTTTTTAGTCTTATGCTGGTTGAAAAGAGACCAAATGCAGGAAATCCTGTTTTTTTTCTTTTTCAATCAGCACAAGACTAAAAAGATGCCTTCAGAAGACTAGACCTGGATAAGTATAGCTGGATAAGTATAGCTTTGTTAAAGAACAATAACTAGAAACAAAATTAATGGAAATTGCAAACTTGCTTTACTTCCCATACGTTGCTTTAGATGCTTATAACTTCAGTGCCCATTTAAGTTCAGAAAATTGGATTAGATATGTCCTGTAAGCAGATGTTGAGGAGTAAAGAATGATCGCAAGTCCAGTATGCCTGATCCTGTGTTCTGAGTTATGCACATGCACATGGAGTTAACATTTATGTATGGCAGCTGAAGACTGTTTTTATTGTTCTCTTTTATCTTTTAATGATACAATGCTGATTTCTTTTTTTTCTCCACTCAGATGGGCTTTTCAGTCAGTACATCAGTCAGCAAGAATACAAACCTCAATGGAACCAAATAATTCCTAAAAGCATTAAAGGTAACAATGAGTGGGTTGTGTACATAGTCAGGGAAAGAAATACCCCCTCCCCCCACACAGGCACTTACCCTATAGGTGTCCTTTAATAAAGAGATGTGCTTTTTGTCTCAGCTTTATTTGTTCTTATTATGCAGTGTAGCAATAAAAGGGGTGAAAAAGCTATAAGTTAACAGAAAACACCACAAACATTGTTTAAGCGTCTGCAGATTTTGAAGCTAAACTAAGGTTTTGCTTTTGCTGCCTGTTTTTACCCCATAGTCAGATTAAGTGGCAGGAGGTAAAGGACTTTGAAAACATTGAGTGTGAACTTGGCCTAAAGCATGTCCCTTCACGTTGTCAGGACCAGATATTTAAAAACAATGGTGCCAGGTCAATTACATTGAGTGACAATTGCGCTTGATAAACCCTCTTAACTATAATGGGCTAGTTTTTGTTTCTGTTATGGTTTCTGTCATCTTACTGGAAGAAATAGCGCTGTACCACTTTTTAAAAACTTTTTTTGCAATGGAAGTTCTTAAGGTTGAATTCAAATGTAGCATTTTATTTTTTGATCAGTATTTTTAGCCAAAACAAGGAATGGAACTGACATAGTGAATAACTATAATCAAAAGATTTGCACCTTTCTTGTGTTGGATTGAATCCCAGTTGCAGATAGATGTCTCAAACATTTTGTACTGAAGCAATTTACCTGCTATCCAAGGAGGAAATACCACTGTGTAGGGATGGGGGACTAAATGTTTTTAGAGAACTATATGAAAGTTGATTATATACGCAACTGTAGACCATGATTCTGTGGGAAGTGCAACTTATGACATTCTCTGATAAGCAAAAAAACTAATGTAGAATTTAGCAATGTGCTCTGTTTGAAAAGGGTTATCTTGGTCTAACAAATAGTTTGTTGAAGTGAGTACACTATGTGCTCATACTTTTTTATGCCATTTAATTAATTGATTTGCTCCCTAAGGAGAGACCCCCCCCCCCATAGTAAGTAAAACTTTTCAATTACAAAAAATGTCCATACAACAGTATAAGAGGGGACACAAAACGAATGTAAGTTCATGCTAGTGACTAGTCATTTATCAGTCTTTATTTTCCTATTTTTTATTTTTTTTTTGTACAAACTTCAAATCCTTTGTTTTAAATGACAAAACTCTGTCCAGAATCTGGGGAAAAAACTAAAGTCTAATAAAATGTATGATCTTTATTTCTTTATGTGCAGCCAACTTATTCTGCATTGCTTTTTAATTTAGATGTTACATTTACAGTATAACAGACCAACAGTCTCCCCCCCCCCCCCCCTTGCTAAACTTTCTTTGCACCTTTAATTTAGGAGATGCAGATGACAGTCGTCCAGGAATGAGAGGAGGACATCAGATGGTCATTGATGTTCAGTCTGGTTAGTAGAAATTAGTATTACATATTAGTTCTGTCTCAGGATAACTCAGGGAGCATTTGTTGCATAATAAAAGATGACTCCTTAATCGCTTTTTGGTGGGGTCCATAGAAAAAAATATGCCTTATTGACTGCATCCAAGATACATGTGTATGGAGGAGTTGGGGCTTTTAAGTGTCTTCTGTTCTTAGACTATGGAATGCTTGATCAGATTTCTAAAAGTAAAATGCCTTAGAAATTCTTACTGTTTACACTTTACATGCAAATACATTTTTCTTTTCTTATCTTACAGTATACATTTATAATGAGACATCTCAAATAAATTATGGTAACTTAGTGAGTTGTAGGTTAATGCTCTTGCATACACACTGACAGTCCTGAAAGATGACCTCTGATTCTCCACCCCGATTTCTCTTGTCTCAGAAACCCTTTGACAGGGTACATTAAAACAGTGTAGCTGTGTTTTGGTGGGGGATTATTAACTGTTTAGGTGATGACAAAGTATATATAATGTATGTTTATCTAAACGCAGGAGTATTGGGGCTCATAAGATGTTTTTCCTGTCTAATAGAAGCTTAGTGGACATGATCTGTCCCGATATGTTAACCCCTTTAGGTCAGCTTTAACCCCTCATAAACATAATTATTTTATTATATGTACTGCCACTAGTATATGTAGGTTCATGTCATATCTTTAACTAGTAATTTGCTGTTGCATAATGTACTTTATATAAAATAGATCATCACCTTATCCCCTTTTTTGTATGGGATTTGTGCCCATTCTTCTATTGTAGAATTGTGGTCTAACAAAACCCTTGGCATAACTTCTACTGGTATTTTGGCTGACAGCCCATCGGAAGCGCTTTCTGTTCCAGATTCCCCTCATTTGAATGAAGCTGTTGTGATGGTCAGAGGTTTTGAGCTGTGAGAATTATGTTCACAATGGGGCCTTCTCACTGAAGAAAAAGGCTAGAGTTGAACCCATCAGAAAACATAATTAGTTATTGAGCCAGAGTAACCATGTAAGTGCAGAACACCTCTCTCCCATTCTGTCACTATTTGTTGACTCATCAATCATGTGCTGACTTACTCATAAAGTTCATATACCTTCTGTATAAGTGTGTGAAGCTCCAAACAGAAGGTGTAAACACTTCTCCATACGCTTTGATGGGGTTCAACAGGAACAGTATCCCACAGAGTAAACATTGGCTACCTGTATAAGTAAAATGTGAGGACTGCTTCATTGTGCATATTTCTCAGTGCTGCACTGGAGGGTCTTGAATTCCTGGATTTAATGTAAACAAAAATGCGCTTACGCAAGATTAAGAATGTGATAATTTAATAGTTCGGGTGATTACACACACGGCGATACCAAATATCTTTATTTTTTTATTTATTTAATGTAAAGGGGGGGGGGTGGTTTAAACTTTTATCAGGGGAGGGGATTTTTTATTTATTAATAAAAACACTTTATTTTATTTTTTTTTACATACAGCAATTAGAAGTCGCCTGGGGGACTTTTGTATACACAGCACTGATCTCCCATTGAGATCAATGCTGTGTATATAATAGAGCAATCACCCGTCAGATCAGTGCTCTATTATACCGGTCTGCAACAGACCAGATGCACTGATTGCCGAGCCGGGATCAGCGTCATTCCAATGCTGAGCCACAGCCGGCTCAGTACAAGGGATCTCGGAGGGGGCATCCCCCCCCCCCCTAGACACCAGGGAGAGGGGCACAGATACTATTTAAATGCAGCTGTCAGCTTTGACAGCTGCATTTAAATAGTTAATTAGCCGGGAGCAGCGACCGGCCGCGCCGGCTAATACCCGCAGCCCCCAGCTGCTGAGAGGGCTCGCGCTGGGAGCCCTCTCTGTTTACCCTTAATGGCCGCATGACTAGTATACTCGTCATGTGTCGTTAAGAGGTTAAGGTTCTTTATTTCATCATGCAATTTGCATACAAAGATAAGTGATGTTTCAACCTAATAGGTCTTTCTTAAGCTTGAAGTCTGCGGAGAAGTTCTTGCACAGTACGTTCTCTCCTGTTATGTGACCTGGATGGCTGCATAATGTAGATCTATAGGCTTATCCAGGAGGGACAGAAACAGACCAGGGAGAGTGACTTTGGAACCTGAGGGGCCATTCACACTGAGTAAAAGTAGCAGAATTCTTGGGGCGGAGAGCAGAGGTGGGCGAGAAATCCTATTGAATCAAGCCGACAAATGGAATTTCAAGCGGCGCCTGTTACGCAGGCTCTGTCACTTTGGCTCAGTGTGAACGGGCTCTGATAGATCAGAAAAAACTGGGCGAAGACGAATTTAAACTTTTGACTTGTCTCTGTGACAGAGCTCAACAGCATCCAATGGAAAATATAGTCTTCAAACTTTTATTGCATGAAACAATACAGAAATCACAGCGACGTTTTGACTGCTTGAAAAAGACCTTAATGGTCAAAATGTCATTTCTGTACTTAAACAATAAAAGCTTGAAGACTACATTTTCTATTGGATGCCGTTGGACTCCTTCAACTCTTATGTACTAGTAGTTGGCATTTGGTTTTGCTGACAACCAAGCGCTCATCCATCCAGTCTTCTTGCCCACACGGACCTGGTTCCAAGATGCTGTTGGACTTTCACTTTTTCGTATTTGTTTGTGACTTGTCAAGCTGTCTCTGCGCTGTAGGAAATAAGAAGGATGGACAGCTGAGGTGATCACCCCCACCATGTGGGAGGTTTCTGCTCATTTATATATTACAAAACATAACATGCTTGGCTCATAAGATTAAGTACACCCCTCTAAAGGCAATACTGTAATAGTGCTTTTAAAACTCTTTCTGGCACAGAGATTAGTTACATTATGTGAGAGATCATCTTACACATTACCTTTGAAGGTGTGTTCCAGTGAGATGGAATTAAAAGCTTAAAGATATTTAAAAATTCAGTATACTTGTATTTGAAGAACTCAGTGTTTCTGTGATTCCAATGGGAGGGTGAGTATACTATGGAAACAAAAAACCCATTGTGTTCTTCAAATACAAGTATATTACACTATTAAATAACTTTGGCATGGGACTTATTTGTTTCATTCCCTCTTTGTTTATTATTGACATTAATTTTACAAATATAGTAAGGTCTGCTAGGAACTGTAGAGAAGCTTAGCAAACTATATCATGCAACATGTTGAAAGAAATTGTTACATTTTAGTACAATAAATACTCATATGAAAAACAATTTCCATTGCTTATAGGCAATCAATCAATAGTAGAGTCAACATTCTGTAGACCAAACCGAACGTATTATCCAATTTTTGATTGTCTAATGATAAAATTAAATGCCAAGTTTGTGCCAACATTTGCACTGGATAATTCAATGATGCCTTTTAGCCTTTTCTATAGCATTTTACTAATCTGTTTTTAACAATTTGTATCTTGTCGAGTAGAAACAGTATACTTATTCGGAGGTTGGGACGGCACGCAGGATCTAGCAGACTTTTGGGCGTACAGTGTGAGAGAAAATCAGTGGATTTGTATATCCAGAGACACAGAGAAAGAGGCAAGTGACCATTTTTTTACTGTGGGTTTTTGTTGTGTTTGCAGGAGGTTAAATACTGTCTAAGGGTGCCTTCACACATACCGACTCGCAGCAAAAAACTCGCTGCGAGTTTCTGCTATGAGCCGAGGTCCTGGAAGGCCCCTATCACTACATACAAGCGGTGGTGCAGCCAGAGCCAGGTAATGTATGGAGACAGCGGGACCGTTGCGGGAGCCGAAGGGGTTAAGGGGGCGGCTGCATTACAGACCACTGCTTGTATGTAGTGATAGGGGCCTTCCAGGACCTCGGCTATCACTACATACAAGCAGTGGTCTGTAATGCAGCCGCCCCCTTAACCCCTTCGGCTCCCGCAACGGTCCCGCTGTCTCCATACATTACCTGGCTCTGGCTGCACCACCGCTTGTATGTAGTGATAGGGGCCTTCCAGGACCTCGGCTCATAGCAGAAACTCGCAGCGAGTTTTATGCTGCAAGTCGGTATGTGTGAAGGCACCCTAACAGAGTAACAACACATGCTAGGCCAGCTTTATGGCAGTATCAGGTGAACTGGTCACCCCTCTTAGGAACTGTAGGAATTCCTGCAGTCTAAGGGTCCCTACAACGGCGGAATTTCAAGCTGAGCGGACACCAATTGAAATTCAGCCTGTCACATTGATTCAACGGGATGCCTCTTGTGCCTCTGCTGTACGCTGCTCTCTGCCCAAAGAATTGACATGCCAATTCTTCGAGGAGGCATGGCAATAAATCAATGTGACAGGCTGAATTTCAAGCGGCGTCCGCTCCGCTTGAAATTCCGCCACTTTTACTCTAGGCCATGAATGGGCCCTTACCCTCTAAGAAGATGTCACGTAAAAAGGACATGTGTAAATATTGTAAAAACTTATTAGAAAGCATTTCCTATTCTCACATTTGCCGCTGACATGCGGCAAATGAGACATGTCAAAAGTTTTTATCTTGACTGGTACACTTAAAGGGGCTGTCCATGGAGCACAGCACTGGAACCTTCTGCTCCTTGACGCTGAAACTTTTTGGGCCATCCCTATTAGATTGGGTTCAACTGTTGGCTCCCCTGTTGATTATCCAGGAGTGCATCCCCTTTAGTGTTTTACTGCTGCATCTGCTTGCATCTCTGTACTGTTACTAATTGCAATGCAAGGTACCACAGCGTTGTGCCGTTCAAGTAATCAGCTTTGTAACAAGCCACAGTAAAGACAGCGGCCCCTTCAAACAGATGATTGTTGAGTTTTGTTGTTTGGACCTATGACAGTTCTCCTGCCTGAGGATAGGCAGTCAGTTTTAAAGGCCCTGGCTAACACCTTTAAGCCCACTATTGCATATGGAAGTTAGTCTTGAAAGTCTCAGCTTGTGTAAACTGATAAACTATGACAAGGTTCATATCTGAAACTAATTTTTTTTTCTTGTGGTATATGTACAACTGGTATGCCAGTGAATACCACAGTAATCCCCCACTTGATCCACTGATGTCAATATACTGAATGTGGTTTAATAGTGACTATATTTGATACAATTGCAAGTGTATACAGGTTTTTTTTGTGGGTGTTAAAATTGCAGATGGCAATGCTTTTAAGGCCTGCATATGTGTTGATCATAGTCACTTCCAGACAGTCATGTTCAGTCCATTAAAGTCAATAGATCCAGTGGGTGTACATTGTAGTATTTGTTGGCATATCATTCGGCTGGTATACCAGACGAGCTGGGCTAGTAGCTTTGGATATGATTGTAGCTTTATTGGTGTAATCCTCAAACTCCTCCTTGAACAACTTAGCAGATGACTTCACTAAATGTGTTTTTCATTGAGTAACATTGCTTGTGTGTTCTTGTTTTTTGACACTGAGAATTCTATATGGAGTACGTCCTGTTTCTGTGTTCAGCTCATTCACAACATGATATACACTCCTTATAAATTTACAGACGTCAAAGAGTTTGGCAGACAAATTTATATGAAGCAAAAAAATAGAAACTCTATTTGTGCATGACTTTGTGATTCGTTCTCCTAGAATGGTCCAAGTGCGAGATCTTGTCACAAGATGTGTATTGACACTCAGCGGAGGCAGATCTATACTTTGGGCAGATATTTAGACTCCTCTGTGCGGAACAGCAAGTCTTTGAAAAGTGACTTTTATCGATATGACATTGACACCAACACCTGGTCTTTACTAAGTGAGGATACTGCTGCTGATGGCGGCCCAAAGCTGGTATTTGATCACCAGGTAAGTATAGAATAAAATATGAAAGTTGATTGGTATCTATGTACACTTATTTAACCCTTTAACGACTGAGGATAATAGTTTTATTTATATAGTGCTAATGTATTCTGCAGCTTACTACATGGAGAGAAAGGAGCTGTTGCACATCACGCCTATGGCTGACACTAATGCCACTCGGCTATATTTAAAAACCAACGCCAGGATGTTGGTACATAATTTGATCAAACTATATTGCCCCATGTACCACGTGCCGGTCTCCTGGTTCACATGGGTCCCTACACTAACTCCACACTGTATCAGTCAACGACCGCCAACCCCGCAAAGCATGCACAGACAGGAAAGGGAGGCCATGGAATGGCCCTGCAACCCCAATTTCACAGGACCAAACCCAAAGTGCCCCAACAAACCCAGAAGGCACCACTGGTGGAGAAAGCTGCCACCAAACACAAGTGTGAATATGGTATTGTAGTCACCATTACTGCTGCAGGTAGAATGTGAAGGATAGGAGGTACTAGACATGTGAGCACAGGTGTATCCTGCTAATTTGGGTCATGTGGGTCTTACAAAGGGGAGTGCCAACTGCTCAGAAAAGGAAGAAAAATAAAATACGACATGGAGAGAAAGGAGCTGCTGCACATCACACCTATGGCTGACACTAATGCCATCGGCTATATTTAAAAACCAACGCCAGGATGTTGGTATATAATTTGATCAAACCATATTGCCTCATTGCCCTATTACAATTCTGGGGGTACATATATTGACAAAATCAGACATTTATAGGGGTTATAGACATGTAGCCATCAAGTCAGACATGAGTAGTGAGTGTCCTGCTTGCAAAAGCTTACAATCTTGAAGTAGAGGAGGTGACCAATTTAGATTTACTTAGAAATCAGGCATGTCCAAACTTTTTTCGAAGAGTGCCAAATTTGATGAAGTGAACATGTGCGAGGGCCGACCATTTTACATGCTACATGCTATATGCTTTATAACACAGGCAGATAATAGCAAGCTGGATACCTGGGGGGCCGTAAAAGTTCGGAACGCGGGCCGCAAATGGCCCTCCGGCCGGACTTTGGACATGCCTGACTTAGATGGACTCAGATAGCTTGCAGTTGCTCAGCCAATGGGAGCTGAGCAAGCAGAGTCAGCTGACAAGGCAGGGGAGGGGGAGGCTGGTGTAACAGGAACTAGACCAGCCCTCCTGCTGATGACTCATTGTCACAAGAAGGAGCTGAGAGAAGAAACTGATGAGGACAGTAATTAGGTATGTGTGAGTTTCCTGCACTTCCTGGTGGAGGGGGAAAAAGACAGGGAAGGGAGGCAGATAGGTGATTAAAGCACATTACAGAGTTATATAACTTTGTAATGTGCTTCAATTACTGGGAAAAAGTTTTTCATGGGAGTTGTCCTTTAAGGCACATTGACCTAATGATGCCAACATAAAGTAGACATATTGTAAATGCATAGGGCATCTCTTTAAGCTGTGTCGCCTTCCTCTTTAGAGACTGTGCTGGGCTGATGTCACAGCACAGAATGGCGGAGCTAGAACGCAGCAGTAACGTCAGACTTTCAGCGGCTAAGCTCCATTCAAAGTAAGCTTGCCCAGAGTACCCCTTTAACAGCTCCCAGAGGCCACTGCTGTCAGAGTGGTCGGGGATCTAGGCAATGAGCTGTCTGCTCTATCGGGAGAGAAAGGGATTTGCTAATGCTTTCTTTTGCATTCTGTATGAACAAACGTTTAGTAAATAACCATTTAAGAAACATACAGACCTAGTTAGCCTGGTCACTAAGAGGTTAATACATGTACCTACATTGATGGTGTGTTTCCCCAGGTATATCTTCCTTGACAATAGCTGTAACCTCAGTATCTTCTATTTCTTTAGATGTGTATGGATTCAGAAAAGCATATGATCTATACCTTTGGAGGACGAATACTTACCTGCAATGGTAATGTTGATGATAGTCGGGCCAGTGAACCCCAGTTCAGTGGGCTTTTTGCTTTTGACTGTCATACTCAAATCTGGAAACTTCTACGAGAAGACTCTTGCAATGCTGGACCTGAAGATATACAGTCCCGGATAGGGCACTGCATGCTTTTCCATTCTGTAAGTTTTTTTTCCAGGTAACTGGCAAATTGTGCTGTATATGAACTTCTAGAATAGAATTGCAGACTTTAGCAGTGAGAATTGGAAAGGGAGGTTTAAAGTGTACCACTCAATGTCAGCAACTTTGCTTAAATAAATAGTACAAGTGAATAAAAGAAACTATGATATTTGTTAGAGAAAAATCTCTACTACAGTTTTTCCTTAAAGCCCTTTTACAGGGGCCAATTATCATTGAGTGTTCCTAGGAACCTTCATTCACTCAATTGGCCTGTGTAAAAGGGCCAGCGATTAGCTGATGAGTAAGCAAGTGCCCATTTATCGGCTGATTTGATCTTTTGTGCAGCTGATAAAATCATTATTGGCCACACATCTATGTAAAGGTGTAACTGATAATAATGTATTTAAATGGCTGCATGAGTGACACAACAATTGTTTGTGTAGCTTGGTGACCCTATTAATTGAGCTTTGTAAAAACACTGCAAGCGAGCAATGATCTCGCTGGGGGTTTGAGATTTTACACGGCTGCATATTGGCCCTTCTAGAAAGGCTTTTAGGCTGCATTCGCATGCTCCGTGTTCCGCACGGAACACGGATGTGGAATGCCTGTAACAGACTTCTCCCCCCGCCCCGCCAGCATCTGTAATAAGATGCTGGGAGCAGGGGAACTGTACAGATATGCGCCGTGCTGTAGTGACTGTCCATTACAGGGCTGCGCATATCTGTACAGTTCCCCCGCTCCCAGCATCTGATCACAGATGCTGCCGGGGCGGGGGGGAGGGGGGAGAAGTTTGTTACAGGCATTCTACGTCCGTGTTCCGTGCGGCACATGGAACGTGCGAGTGTGAGTGGTATGTAAGGTGCTACAAAAAAGGCAAACGCTTTCATCCATGCTGCTGTAGGTTTGCTACAGAGAGAGGAAGAAGAGCATAAGCCCTTGTTTTCTGTGAGCCCGTTTAGTGGAAAAATCCTAGTATCTAGTCACTCACTGTTTGGCTGGCACTACATGGCGATTTCTGGTTGTACACACAGAAACTAATGTGTCCCAATGCCCAATCATGCTACTCAATCACTCATGCAAGTGCAAAGTCCATTTCTGATATAGAGCTTGCAGAGGGGTAAAGTTGGTAAAAATGCCAGATACAAGGCATATAATGGCCAGAAAAAATGTTTATTTCTCAGGGACACACATTGTAGCTTATGTAATACTACTACTACTTCATTTTAGTGAACTACTTAATAACTTTTACCACCTTTAAATTTTTTTGGTAGAAAAACCGCTGCCTGTATGTGTTTGGAGGGCAAAGATCAAAGACCTATTTGAATGACTTCTTTAGCTATGATGTAGACAGTGACCATGTGGATATTATATCAGATGGCACTAAGAAAGATTCTGGCATGGGTAAGTGAATCCACTGTTGACCAAAAAGATGTAAAGTATTTGGCAAGCTTAATGCATTCTTTCAAGGCACTGTTGTCAGTATTTGTCAGTATTTGTCAGTATTTGTCAGTATTTGTCAGTATTTATCGCCATCTGCTGTTCAAAGAGTAATAAACAGGGAATTTATTTTTTTTTTTTAAATATTTTTAGGCTCCCTGTAGTAGTGAGGGCAAATGGGTCCCTAGAATGCTAAAAAGTTGTTTCACTTGTGTCCCCTGCTCTCAACCATTAAACAGAATTAACATGATTTATGGTGCTTTTGTGTCTACAAATGTAGTTTTTATTGGACTTTGAATGTAAAACAAGCTTTGTTTGGGGTAGTCTTATCAGTTTTCATTGGAATTGTGCTCATGCTGTATCTATTACAATATGACATATAATTTGGTGTACAGCATGTATCAGTGCCTAGTGTCAAAAGCACAAAGCCCCTTAAAATATATAGAAATCCCATGAAATAATGGGCTTTCATGTGGCTTTAACATAAGTACCTGATTTAAACAATAGATCATTTTCTGATGACACATTTCCTTTAAATTTTACACATTTTCTATTTTTTGATTGTACTATCTAAATTTTAACATAATACTGAAATCTTGCAGTTTCCATTCTGGTCACTAGGCCTAAAACTAAGCTAAGGCTTCTGGATCTGTACAGATCATTTCCCAGCAGTGCCCTCCTTAGAAACCTAGAGTTTCTATGTTCTCTCCGTGTTTGCGTGGGTTTCCTCCGGGTACTCCGGTTTCCTCCCACACCCAAAAACAACCATTAAATATATAAAAAAAAAGAAACCTAGAAAGGAGTACAGTGAAAGGTGACACCAGTATATACTTAATAGGGGTAAACAATAGCTGTTGCCCACAAATCACCCCTCTTCCATATAGAGACCTCTACATAGGTCATTGAGCATGCCCAGAAGCCTTTATTGCTCATTGCTTCATTGGGAAAAAGAAAATTCACTGTCCCCTTCATTTGGAGGGCACAACTCTTGTACCAACATATACATGTGACCAGCCAAACCCCTCCGGGGAACTTTTTTTTACCATGGAATTTCAAACCACTTAGCCAGCATGATGTCAATCAAGAGGACACTTAAAGGGGTTGGCCACTTTATAGTAAAATTGCTCAATGTACAGTATTAGTAGGTTTACTCACTGTATATACTGACAGTAGCTCCCTTGTATACCTCATAAAACTCAAATCAGACTGCCCTCCTCCAGGCTGGGCTGCCCTGCTCTGTGGTGTTTTGGTCCATAAGATTGCTAACATGGAGGAGCATGTGACCAGGCCCCGCCCCCCAATGTCCACCACTGAGCCTGTATATGTCTATGGAGGACACAGTGGACAGGGCATGGTCGCAGGCTCCTCCATGTCGGCCATTTTATGGACAGAAACAAAACAGAACAGAGCAGCCCAGCCTGGAAGAGGGGAGCCTGATGTTAGCTCTATGAGGTACACAGGGAGCTGCTGTCAGTATATACAGTGAGCACACTTACTAATACTTTGTACTGACCTATTTTACTATAAAGTGGCCAACCCCTTTAATTGACAGCTCTTGGGTCAGCCTGCACACATCCCTGTATTTATTACAGATGAGCGAAACCCCAGCGCCCCGTGGCATTTGATTGTGGGTGGCTACATTGTAGCATGTTAAAAATGCAACACCAACACGCTTTAAAGTTAAAAACTTCTTAATCATGGCCTTATGCTGTGATTAAGTTTTTATTTTTAAAACGTGTTGGTGTTGCATTTTTAAAGTGCTACAATAAAAAGCTTGAAGTTTTATTTACATGTGGGCTGGAACTATTGCTAATTATGTTCTTTGGATACACACTGTGTCATCCCGGCTTCTTTCATGCTCCATACCATAGGACCCAGTTCGCTGATGCATCATCTGATGGGAAGGGTTAGCTGACATACTTTGATTTATGAATGCCCTAGAAAACATGGATTCAGCCAGTGGCTGTATCCATGTTTTTCAGCCAGCCTTAGGGATGCATCCATCTTCTGCAGCCGCTGGTAATCAAATGCATACATACCAAAATACTCAGTTAGAGGGACTCAAAGGCCGAGTTAAGTTTGTCAGTAAGAGTACAGCTTTGAATCTTTTAAAGTAATTTTCCTTTTGATCCATAGGAAGTCATATTGTAACACATTGTTCATCTTTCTGCCTTTACAGTGCCAATGACAGGCTTTACTCAGAGAGCTACCATTGACCCAGAATTAAATGAAATCCATGTTTTGTCAGGACTTAGTAAAGATAAAGAAAAGCGTGAAGAGAATGTTAGAAATTCCTTCTGGATTTATGATATTGTACGAAACAGCTGGTAGGTAACACCTCCATGTTTATGTCCTTTTTCTCAAATTACAAATAATGAGATATTAATGAGGTGTTCCCATCTCAACTAACATTTTTAAACTTGTAGGGCACATCGGGTTTAAATACTTTTGCAAATACATTTTATTACCTAACTGTGTGTGTGTAAATGCCAAAATGTATTAACCACTGTATGCATGTTTTCTTGAACTCCCTAGGGCTGCATCCAACTTCAGCCTCAAAAACGCATATATAGCTTTTTAAATGTGCTGTTAGAGCACACAGCACACTTTCCATACATGTTTTTATATACTCCCTGCCTCCTCCGTGTAATCCATAAAGTAACTTTATAAAACTGGCGCCCGGTATGCAAATTACCTCAGGTAGTCACCTGGGCGGTGTTCAGCTAGATGGTAGTCACTGTCAGTCCGGGTCCCCTGGGCGTTCCTCGGCGGTAATCACGCCCCTCTGGCCGTGATTCGAATCACCCAGTAGCTCTGACATAACTTGTGAGTGCGCCTACGTTCTTACACCGCCGCGCATGCGCAGTACACTCGCTTCCATTCAGGCTGTACTGCGCCTGTGCAGAATAGCCTCGAACTCTGTGTGAGCCGGAGTTCGAGGCTATTCTGCACAGGCGCAGTACAGCCAGAATGGAAGCGGGTGTACTGCGCATGTGCGGCGGCATAAGAACGTAGGCGCGCCAACGTCGTGCACGGCGCGCTACTGGATGATTTGAATCACGCCCAGAGGGGCGTGTTTACCGCCGAGGAACGTCCAGGGGACCCGGACTGACCGTGACTACTATCTAGCCGAACACCGCCCAGGTGACTACCTGATGTAATTGGCATAATGGGCGCCAGTTTTATAAAGTTACTTTATGGATTACACGGGGGAGGCAGGGAGTATATAAAAACATGTATGGAAAGGGTCCTGTGTGCTCTAACAGCACATTTAAAAAGCTATATATGCATTTTTGAGGTGATTGGTTCCCTTTAAACACATTCTGTTCTGTAGGGCTGTTTGAGAACCAAGCAGTGTTTTCTCATATGAAATTATGTAAATTCCAGAGTCCACCACTGTTTAAAGCTATAACTTCATGCTGGTGGCACTGAATTCTTGTAATGGCGCAGTTGACTGTATACACTTACAATGCAGTCAACATAAGAATTCTGTCTCCTGTGCGCCCCTGAACAGTCAGCGTACCTGCAGGATAAAAATTAATAAAAAATGATCAAAAAGTCAAACCTATACCACAGTGAAAAAATACTGATCGTGGCACAAAGAAATGCCACCGAATCCGTTCTGTAGACCTAAAATAAAAAAAATTATAGGGCTAGAATATGACTAAGAATATGGCAATATTAAAACAATGTAGAAAATATAAAACATTTTAGTTAAAAAAAAAAAAAAAGTAAAATATCGTCCTGGTACCATAGCTTTACCACACAGTAATTGGTGATGTTTTTGCGTTATACTTTATGGTAAAAGTTGGGGTGTCATTACAAAGTATAGTTGGTACCAGAAAAAAACAAGCCCTTATATGGCTCTGTAGATTGGACATTATGGCTCTTAGAATGTGAGGAGATAAAAATGAAAATACAAAATGAAAATATCAGGTCTTGAAGGGGTTAATAAATGCCCGGAAATAGGGCTGACTGAATTTACAGTAGTAGTGAAGTGCTAGGCTTGGTGATTGGCCAGCTGACTCCATGCCGCTTCAGGTGCTTGGAAAAGCTGCATCCAGTCCTGGGCAACTAGGAGAAGTTTTCCAGGACTGGGTCCAGATTTTCCAGGCACCCGGAGCGGAGCAGCATGGAGTGCAAAGGAAGCAGTCTGACAAGTGGACTGCCAAGCCTAGCGAATTGCTTCAACACTACTGAAAATTCAGTCTTCCCTACCTATAACATTTTCCCTCATTTAGTTTAATACAATTTACTAGAAAAGATATTTTAACTCGTCATAGAGAACTTTTAGCAAATTGTTGCAACCATATTTGTTTTCTGTGTTTTTAGGTCTTGTGTGTATAAGAATGATCAAGCATCAAAAGAAAATCCAAACAAAAGCCTTCAAGAGGAGGAGCCTTGCCCAAGATTTGCACACCAGTTGGTTTACGATGAGCTGCATAAGGTATGACTCCTTTATGAATGCATTTTTTTTCTTGAAGGCAATCAGTATTTACCAGTGAAGCAATGCTGCCATTTTTGAAAAAGTTTTCACTATTGCCACTGCGATCAGGAGCAAAGTAGCGGTTGTGTTAAACTGCCTAACTTCAATCAGCTCTTTAACCATTGAATGTCAAAGCTGTTAGAACACAAGCTAACGCCAAATGCCAAACAGTGTTGATAAACTATCACAGTTTGTGATTTATTCTTCATTTTATATTGTAGGTTCATTATCTTTTTGGAGGAAATCCAGGAAAATCATGCTCTCCCAAGATGCGATTAGATGACTTCTGGTCTTTGAAGTTATGTCGCCCTTCCAAAGAGTACTTGTTGAGACACTGTAAATACCTCATTAGAAAACACAGGTAAAAAAAAAAAAGCTTTTAAGATTCTTGTCCTTACTAAATCAGATATGCAAAAAAAAAAATGTTCCCATGCATAATAACATGATCATGTTGAATGCGTCTGCCTGTTAATATCACAGCAATAGGAGCAAAGTGTTCCTAATGTACCTTTTGGACATTTCACATGTCAGTACCTTGATAGATTTATAAAACATCGACAAGTCTGTTCTAATGAAATGATAATTGTTACAGGTTTGAAGAACGTGCTCAGACAGAGCCTATTAGTGCATTGAAATATTTGCAGAATGATTTATTTGTCACCGTGGATCATTCGGACCCTGAAGAGACAAAAGAGGTGGGAAAGCTTTGTTTATTAGGCTATATTGTTTTCTGGTAGAACAGCATGAAGAATAAAATCAGAAAATGTCTTACATGGTTTGACCAGGCAGTGTGTGTGTGTATATGTATATATATATATATATATATATATATATATATATATATATATATTACACACACTTTTTTTTTTTTTTTACTATATACATACACACATGCTCAGGGAGAATGTAGGAGAAACAAACACATTTACCTGTATGACAGGGCTCCTGTTCCTGCTGTCCAGTGCTCCTGGGTTCGGGAACATGACGTCACAGGTGTGCTTAGCCAATCAGTGGCTGCATCGGTTTCCATGCTGAGCCGCTTAAATATGTATATAAAAATAAAAAAACAAGCTGCCTAGATAACCCCTTTAATTGTCCATAGCAACCAGTCAGAGTTCAGCTTTTATTAAGCTATGAATTACTAAACTTTGAATTGCCAACTGAGACAGACAGTGGGAAGAAGTGCAACGCCGGAGAGCAGAAAAGGTAGGACCCTTTCTGCTCTACGGATAACCCCTATAAATGCTACATAAAATAAGTACATTTCTAAATATTTGCTTTATCTTTAGCAGCTTCCTTTATGGATTCTGTATATGCAGACATTCCTATAATGTCAAAGCTTATCTCTGTATAATAGTCCATTCATCTCCTACAGGGCATCATCTGGTGGTGGGAATCCTACAGTTCTGAAATTAGGGCTATGTGTTAAAGAGCATTCAATAGCTTGTAACTTAAAAATCAGAACCAGAGAAGTAAAGTATGTTAAAAAAAAAAACAGTTGTTAAAGTGTCAGTGTCACTAGAAATAATTTTTGACACGTCATCAGACAAGTTACTGATCACTGCCTAGACCTTCTTTGTTTAGATCATCTAGCTGGAGAGTGTGTGCAGCAGCAGTGTGATCCGCTTCTTGTCCCCTCCGTAAGGGTATGTGCACACTACGGAATCGCGACGGAAAACACACATTTCCACCTGTGCCATAGACTCCATTCTATGCGCGGACGGATTCCAACTTCCGTCCAAAGAATGAACGGAATCCGCTCATGCATAGAATGGAGACCCACACGGCCACCAGAGTCCGCAAGCGGGTGCCAGCTGCGAAATCCACAATGGGTATTCAGTAATGATTCCGTAGTGGGCATGTACCCTAAATCAATCTATGTAGCCTAAGACACTTACCTGGCATAAATGAGCCGTAACGGAGATATACAGTTGGGGTGTTGACAAAGCTTCTGCCATGCACTAATGAGCTATATCTTCTGATCACAGCGGGTCTCAGCAGTGATGATTGATATGTCAAAAGTTTATTTCTAGTGTCCGTGACACTTTAAATTATATAAATATGCAAAAAAGAGCCTGTGGAGTCTCATTTAAGAGTCTCAAAACACAGGAATAGCCAGATATACCTCTGGGAAGGACCCAGCCAAGGGGGTGGGGGGGAGATACCTGTAGGGAACCACCATATTAAGTGGCCCTATATGTCAATGTAATGACAAGGGAAAAAACAAGGCTAGGTATCCATCCACAGACAGCTGTTTCAGGATGTTGCCCCTCATCAGTGTGGAGCAGGTTTCTGGCTAGGTGGGAGCAATGCCTAGTAGAGCCATAAGAGAAACAGATCACTGATCTCAGGGAGACCAGCCAAAGAAAACACTGATGGCTGCTTTTTAAAGCGCTCAATACAGTGAATTCCTAGGTGCATTGTTCCCTGGGAAATACAAATATGTAAAAAAAGAGCCTGTTAAACCTCATTTAAGACTTTTAAAACACAGGACTAGCCAGATATCCCTCCGTGAAGGGCCCAGCCAATGTGTGGCTCCTGTAGTTTTAAACTCTGTAATAATGTAAATGTATGACCTGTCTGCTGTTCATTTACATGTTTACGGTGAATAATACTTTTGTGTGTTCAGTTTCAGCTTCTTCCATCTGCACTTTTTAAATCCAACAAAGATTTTACCCCTTTGGGTAAGTTAAATAAATGTCAGTATAAACTAAAACTTGATACATAATATAGTAAATTTATGAGATCAGCTGCAACATTACTTTATAAAGGTATGTTCACACTGAGTAAATCAGGCAGATTTCTGTGGCGGAATCCATCCTGCCTCAGTGTGTCATAGCCTGTCTATGGGAGAGCACCTGCTCCTCCGCTGCCACCACTCTTCGCTCAATGTAGTGGCATTACTCTAGTATAAAAGTGGTGGTCATAGGATGGCTACCTATCTATTATGTATCTAGTCACAGGTCTAGCTTCTGCAGTCGCTGAGAAAAGCTGTGTCTGGCTAAACATTTCTATTACAGAGGCATTTTAAAGGGGTTGTACAGCAAAAATCTTCTCTTTCAAATCAACTGGTGTCAGAAAAGTATATAGATTTGTAATTTACTTCTATTAAAAAAAAAAAATCTTAATTCTTGCCATACTTATCAACTGCTATATGTCCTTCAGGAAATGTTGTTTTATTTTTTAGTCTGACAGTGCTCTCTGCTGTCATCTCTGGCCGAGGCAGGAACTGTCCAGAGCAGTAGCAAATCCCCATAGAAAACCTCTCCTGCTCTGGACAGTTCCTGTCTCAGTTAGAGATGTCATCAGAGAGCACTGTGTCAGACTGAAAATAAAACCTTTCCTGCATGACATACAGCAGCTAATAAGTATGGGAACACTTTAGATTTAGTAAAGTAAATTACAAATCTATATAACTTTCTGAAACCAGTTGATTTGAAAGAAAAAGATTTTCGCTGGACAACCCCTTTAAGTAAATCTATGTGCGTGTAATGCTTGATATGCCTCTGAAGTCTGTTTGCCCCAACAGAGCATACTAGCAAGGGTAATACACGTACATAAGTACATTCTTGATGCATTTTTGTTTTTGAAATATAAAGCTAAGCTTTCTTTTGCGCCACTAAATTGTACACTACTTTAATATTTTTAAGCTATTGCTTGTTATATAATGAATTATAATTCAATAGCAGATCATTTGGTAATTTAGTTAAACTGTGTGAAATCAATGCTAATTTTGCTAGAAAGAATAGAGATTATTACAGTCTTTAAAGTTTGTCTGTACAGTAATTGATTCCTGTGCCTTTTACTTGCTGAAATGTTTTCTTTTCTTTTTATTTTTATATAATACCCAGGATTCTCAGATGTTGATCACACATACGCTCAGAGGACACAGCTCTTTGATACACTTGTCAACTTCTTCCCAGACAGTATGACGCCACCTAAAGGCAATCTGGTTGATCTTATTACACTGTGAAGAACTTCTCTGAAAAAGGAGATGAACACAATACTGTTAATTGTTAAATATAAGTGGAACTGAAGTTAAAATGCAACATGTGCACATCAGAGTGAACGTTGTGTAATGGAAAATGCTCATTTCTATAGGGTTAGGGTTGTCTTGCTGCTTAAGGTGTAATTTAAGCAGTGGTTGCAATTTGATTTCACCCCGCCCTGTTTTTGAGATGCCTAAATATAAGGTAGTAGCTTACTTTCTTCCCCTTTTTATCTAAGTTTTCCTTTCTCTAAAAGATTCTCTTATTCATGGTGAAGTTTTCGTTTTTTTTTTTTGTTTTTTTTTTAACAATAAGAGGATAGGTCCATGTTATAGTTTTTCCTATCTTTACTAAGGTAACACATAGAAATGAAGCAAAAACGTTAAAGATGATTACAAGAAGGAAGACCTCTGTACAGCTACTGTATTATCTGTATAAAGAATGTGAATATAAATATACTTTTCTTTTTTATTTTGAGTTTTTACAGCCTTTACTTTGAATATAAAATTGTAGGTTGTACGAAACTGAGTTCTAAGCCAAATGTAACAATAGTTATTGTGTAATATTTTGAGTTGCAGATCATAGTGCTTATTTATTCATAGTCTATGTATATTGAGCACATAACCCTTCCAATACGTTATTTGGGACAAGAAGTGGAGGGGCAAGCTGTTACCGCCAGTACAGGGCTTGTAGTCTGCACCATTTACTCAGAACTCCCTAAACTCTAAATGCATGAAGAGTTTTAAAGTCAAAGTACTGCTGTGGCATGTTCCATATTACCAAAACTTGGCCTATGAATGTGTAATAACAGTGACAACGCTTTCTAATGAACTAGGGTTAGATGGATGTTGTTTATCACTGTTGAAAATGCAGTGTTTAAAACTTTTGTAAGGCTGCTTCCCAGAACTCAAATGGAAATACTGAGACTCACATCTCTGACTTGACTAGTGACTTCACTTAGAATTTCAAGAGGTATATGTTAAATCTTAAAGGGGTACTTCAGGCAGGGGTGGATGAAGGCCGTGACATCCACGCGGCTTGGGACATGACGTTTCCAGCCCTCTCAGCCATTCAGCAGCTGTAGCAGAAACCTGCCTCTGCCGCTAAATGGCTGAGCGGGCTGGAAACATCACGTATAAAACCACATCACAGACCAGGAAGCGACTGGGCACCACAGTCCTGAGCAGCACAATGCGGGACTCTTGCTGGATAGGGGATGTAAGTGGACGTCGTTCCCTTTATCCAATTCCCTGGCCATAGTAAAAAAAGCCCTCCCGGAGTACCCCTATAACAGGAACACGTTTTGCAGGCAGTCTGTCAGCTCTGTCATACTCATACTCATTGCAAGGTATAGTCCTGGAAGCTGAGCACTGAGCTCTGAGCATGACAAAGAACTGACAGTATGATTTTAAATGCAAATCCTGATGTATCAGAAATGTCTTTTAGAAATCCTAGCCTTATGGGCCATAGTGGCTAATCACAAGTCATCACTCATATGTATTATGCTCTTAACTGTTAGTTTAAAAGCTATTGCTGCTGATCTAAAGAAAAGTAACAAACCTCTGAATTGGTTTTCTTTTTGTCACTAGACTTTTATTTTTTATTTTTTTTATTTGCAGTTTGATAGTTCTGTGCCCAACTTACATGATGGCCATTGACAAGTGAATGCAGTGAACTTTAGCAATTTAAAGTAGTCAAGAGGTTCATTTCTATTTCTTAGACCATTGTTTTTCATCTCAGTATTACTTTCACACACCAGTATTTTCTTCAGTATTTAATTTCAGCATTTGTTAGCCAGAATAAGGAGTGGAACATATACAGAGAAGCCATAATGGTAAGACTTGTACGCCCTCCTTACTTTGGATTTGTTTTACAAATACTTGTACAAAATACTGACCAAAATACATCTGTATACAATTGCCATTCTATTGTAGAGCACAGGTGTCAAAGTTCGTCCCTCCAGCTGTTGCAAAATAGCAATTCCCATCATGCCTGGACAGCTGAAGCTTTGGCTGTCCGGGCATCATGAGAATTGTAGTTTTGCAACAGCTGGAGGGCTGCGACTGGTGTAATAGATAAAGTGCAGAATATGTGCCTAAGAGTAGCTGGAGTCTCCTTATACATCAATATTTTGAGGCTCTGCTGACCTCGGGCAGTGTTTAGGCTATGTTCTTACTACGTAAAAGTACGGCTGTTGTTGCCATCGGCAACAACGGCTGTACTTTGTGCGGGGTGGAACAATGCCTCTACTTCATATACACATCGTATACGCTCTGGCCGGGATCCCATGCGGACCCAGAAATAACTGACATATCAGTTTTCTGTGGCCGCAATTCAATGAATTACGGCCGCAGAAAGACCTGTCAGTTCACACAAGGAAGCGAGCGGCTCCGGACGCTTGCTTTGCGTGCTATGTGAAGTTCTAATGCTGGCGCGCTGATGCACCCACATCAGAACCGTGCAGCCGGAAAGATCTTCCGGCCGGTCGTTTACAGCGTGTGAATATAGCCTTAATCTGTACTTAGATCTGCAATGTATAAGATAAAATAATAGATGGGAGCACACATATTGACAAGACAGTACATACAGTACATACATACAGTAACATATGGACTAAATGACTTATTTTCAACAGTTGTGGGACTTGGGTCTTAATAGCCGGAAATGTCTACATTTTGTAGCAGAGGGCTGTGTCTGATAGAAGCTGGCATGTTTTCATTCACCAGTTAGTTTCCCCTTGTATGCAGGTCATGACTATGCTTTGTAATATTTTGTTATTGTGTACCGATATGATTACTTTTGTAGAATACAATTTGTAAATATTTCCATACATTTTCCATGTTTCTAAAGTGTACCTAGACAACAAGCTGTCAGCAATGGGAGTCAAGTCTGCATTGGATATGCACTAGAGCCCTACAAGTTTCTGCTAGTTAAACTGGGAATACATTTTTAAGCCAAATGAGTCAATATTAAATGTGTGACTTACATAAGACCTGTATAGAGCAGGCTTGTATTGTCATAGTGAATTTTGTGGACTAATTGCTGGGAAATAACGCATACACACAAATCAGAGGTGCTGCTATTCTGTCATCCTCATGTCCTGCTCATCCTATACCTTGTTAGGCTAGGTATGTCAGGGTGTATCTAGAGTAAATGTACACAAAAAAACAGTAAATAGAACACTATAATTCTAGGTTGAAAAAGTACAGTATAACCCTAGTTATGGAGTTTGCATTAATATCCCAATAGAATCTAGAAGTACTGAACTACATATTCAGTATGTCTACAGAAGGCCTGGAGACTGAGATTAATAATTGTAGACAGATGTTAACAGATGTAACAGAGCTAAAGTTATATAGGACAGAAAAAGAACGGCACCATTATGTGGGATTTTTATATGGTAAAACCACAAATAGAATATTGTTATGGCAAGACTGCAAAGAGTACATAATACAATAATACACTAAACCACTTTTGGTGCAGTTATGAGCATGTAATAGATGGTGGCTTCTGTGTTTTTTTTTTTTTGTTTGTTTGTTTTTTTTATAAAACATGGGTATTTCCTTGTTTTCTTTAATAGCACTAAGATGTCAAAAATTTGGATTTTCGGTTTAATAGAAAATATTTTAGGAAAAATTGTTAAACGGAAGTTTATAGAGCATTTTTCTTTATTGGGATTATCTTTCACTCTCATAAACAGAATTTTAAGCCAGCACTGGAGTACACTCTTGCAAACCACCATGAAAGTGGGATTCCCTCTAAACATCACTAATATATGTATATCTTGTTTAATACCTATTTTGCTTTAGCACTGCCTGATCTTTTTGACAGTCTCCTTTATAAATCAAGCGTACTTGATACTGTACACTCACACCTTTTCGGAAGAACTGAGTGATGTTACTTATATGCACAAGTAAGCTTGTATAGATTGCTGAATGTTTGGAGTACCTTACCACCCAGTACGCAGAAATGGAGCCACTGTAATGTTCAATCTGTATATAGCCTAATTTCGGGATTATTCTTATGATGATCTATCGCCCACTAGGTTTGTAAAGCCTTTCAAAGTTAGTGACCTGTGTTCAAAATTAAGTGAGCTGCTTTTAACCACCGTTGCCCACGTCACATAGATTCAATCTACGGCAATACTTATCTTGAACTAACCCTGACTTTATTTTTTTTTTGCAATGCAGGTGTTGCTCTGTATAAAAGGAGAAAAAAAAAACTTGTCTAGCCCTCAGGTTGCAGCTCTGTCTGATTCCCTGCTGCTCAATCATTCTCCCTGCTTCTAAATTGAAGAATCTGCAACAGGAGCTGTGGGTAGTTTTGTGCAGAGCCGTCGATTTTGTTCAGGGTCGGAAACGTTCTCTGAACCCAAAAACTTAGTATTTGATTTCCTGTGGCTGCAGAAATTGGATGCTGCCCTAGAAAGAAATGGGAAAACATGAATACAGACATAGGCTGTATCCATGTTGTCCTGGAAGGCTTAGGACTGCATCCAACTTCAGCAGTCACAGGGAATCAAATGCCAACGGTTCAGAGGATGTTGCTAAATGTGAACCGTTTGACTGGTCCTCCCAACACACTCTGCGGGTAACCAGGGTATGACTTTTTTTTTTTTCTATTTTACAGCAGCCCTATCATTACATAAAAAGTACCAGAACACCTCTTAAAGCTGTTAAGAATATGGGCCTGGCAAATGTTTCTGATTACTACTAAGTAGAAGTACAAATGCTGTACTGTAATGCAGATTGCAATGCTTATTTTGCCCAGATTTTTAGATATGATGTAATTTTAACTCTCTCTATAAAGAACATTTACATATACTAAATTTCTACAAGCCTTAAGGTGCAGGTGTCTTCAACATCCAGTGGGTTGGTGTGTTCATGAACTTTTGCAGTCAGACTAGAAGCTGGCAACATCAGTTAGTGCCACATGTTTCAGTGCGAATGATATCAATCATGCTAATTATTACTTATCTGGCTGCCCGAGGACAGTACATTTTATAAGTATACCTTACTTGAAATTACAGAGGTGAGGCAGCTTTTAAGAAAGTAAAGTGCCAGTTCATGAGGCTTCTGATTCTGTTACAGGATGAACTGGTGCTGATTGCCGATTATATAAATCATGCTGTTCCAGCTTCCATCAATCCTGACGCTTCTGCGCTTAAATCATATACATCTACTGTGTTTCACCATTTTGTCAAACTGCTCTTGTACCTGGAACAAATTCATAAATCACCCTATTATTTCCTTCCAGCGTGTACCAAACCTGTGTGAAAAATAAATGATGTACATAATTTTCAGAATTTCTCCTGTGTATTCCTGTTTATATAAAAAAAATCTCCTTACTGTTTAACATTTTTCTCTTCTCTGACTTTATTATGAGAATGCGTATGAGTATTCAATTACTTTATAATGCAGGATAATGTAATCAGGGTTTTTGGCATATAGGCTTTTTTGTTTGGCAGTTTCTGCAATCTCTCTGATGCTGGTCATATACTATTAAATCTTATTATACCCACTGATTACCAATTAACATTGGAGAAAACGCATTTGGGCATGTACCTAGGCATATGATTTGGCTAAACTGTAGTGGACAGTCTGCAGGGTCACCCTTATAAGGGTGAGTGCTCCACTAGTGAAAGAGGCAGGGAGAACTGTAGGGATATAATTTTATCCGGAGAGGAGTATCCTTTTATCATAGAATTTCGGCCAGTTTTTGGTTGGAGGTACTCTATAAAAGAATTCTGCTGCCCTGGCAGTTCCACAGCGAAGGACCAGAGGAAAGGAAAAATGTTGAGGTGGTGGGTTGTAATTACCAACACCTCCATATATATTTATAAAAAATTACACTTTCTTGGCATACGGGTTATTATGCTTAATTATTTACATAATAGCACTTTATGGCACAAGGGTTATTGTGCAATATGATGGGCTGATACTTGATATCATTGTATGATGGTCCAATCACAATCTTCAGCTAAGAGCTTCCTCTGCACTACCACCACTCTCCCTGATCGACCCAATCCATCAATGTGAATGCTGATTTCAGAGTATGCTACAGGTAGTGCTCTACTATGAAAGACAGAGTCAGTAGTAAACAAAAATGGCACTCACCGCTCGTAGCAAAAACACTTTGATTTCTTTATTCCATTACCAGCAAGTTACATGGAGCGAATAAGACACAAGGCGACAGCTGTTTTTGCACGTAATGTGCTTTATCACAGCCCTCAGATAAGCGACGACTACACACTCGCTGGAGTTCCCCCGATGACTACCTGACCGTCTTTGCCTGCTGCGCGCCTGAGCATTATAACTTCATTTTCACTTTGTCCAATCATAACAGCACACCTGGAGATTGGACCCCTGGTCCTAATGGGAACAGGAAACACAGAGAGGTGAAAAAGCAGCCCCTACCCTCAGCCCCTCTGCGCACTGTTCCGAATGGGAACAGGAAAACACTGAGGGTTATTACCTTCTGATCAGGGGGTCTGGCAGGTGGCCGGAAGTCAGTTCTTCTGTGTCCCCTCTCCCTGAGGCCGCGCGATTCTGTGCCTCCTGGTTCCTCCGGCTGCAGCACTCCACGGGGGTTTATGCGGCCGGAGAGACCAGCGTGGTGGTTCTATGCCAGGCCGCAGTTGTGCTTATGCTGTTCCCTCGGTCACTTCTGGGTCCCGGGTGGCGGCGGCGTGCGCCGCTCGTTGAGAGATGCCGCCGAGCGGGGATAGCGTGGAAGCCGGGACACCGGTGCCGTGATTTGGCGCCAAATTCAAACGGCTGGTCTGAGGTCTGCTATAAAGGTAAGAGGAGGCTGTGCTCCTACCCTCTCCTGTGCTACCATGGATGGACGGTCTGCATCCCGCCCAGACTCTGCAGAGCTCAGCTCTTCCCCCAGCCCAGTGAGTAACGGTCCCTTAAGGGTTCACTTACTTTTTTAATACAGGCATCTAATTGGTTTCCCCTCTCTCCTTAGAGAGACCAGGAAGCCAAGAAGAGCCTCAAATGTCAGAAAACTTGTGCCATCTGTGGCGAACATCTTCCTGAGAATTAAGCCAAATTGTTGTGTGATGCCTGTACCACAAAAGTAGTCAAACAGGAGACTCCTTCTTTAACCCCTAGACGACCTAGGACGTACCGGTACATCCTGGAAGTCTGTCCCCAGACAACCCTGGACGTACCGGTACGTCCTGAGCTATGAAGCACGCTCCGGAGTGGTGCGCGCTTCATAGCAGGTGGGGGCTGGCTGCAATCAGCAGCCGCCACCTCACCATTATGACACGCTGCAGCGTGATATTAACCCCTGTAACTGCGGGGGTCCTGATCGTTAAAATTGACTGCCGGAGGTCTCTCACCTTCCTCCGTGCGGTCCGATCGGCGCTCTGGTCACGGCCTGCAAAGGCAGACTCAATGAGCAGAGCGCCGATAACGCTGAACAATGCTATGTCTATGGCATAGCAATGATCGGTGTGAATAATGAATGTACAAGTCCCCCCCAAAAAAGTTAAAATCACTAACACACTACCCCAAAACCCCTCCCCCAATAAAAGTTGAAATTACCCCCATTTCCCATTATATAAATAAAACATATAAAAATAAATAAACATATAATATACCGTAGTGTGCGTAATTGTCCGATCTATTAAAATATAATGAGTCATTGCGAACGGTGAACGGCGTGCACTAAAAGAGGGAAAAAAGTGCATGGATTACAGATTTTGTTACATTTATATATTAAAAAAAATTAATAAAAAGTGATCAAAACGTCCAATCTTCACAAATATGGTATTAATAAAAACTAGAGATCATGGCGAAAAAAATTACACCCCATACAGCCCCATAGGTGAAAAAATAAAACTGTTACAAGCGTCACAATAGGCCCATTTTATTATTTAATACATGTTATGGTAAAATGAAAGACGCCATTACAAAGTACAACTATTCCTGTAACAAACAAGCCATTACATGGCCTTGTAGATAGAAAACTGAAAGTGCTAGAGCTCTTACAAGGGGAGGAGGGAAAAACGAAAGCGCAAAGATCAAAATTTTTGCGGTCCACTGGGTCATTTTGGGCCTGGTCCTCAAAGGGTTAATCGATCAACTGAGGGATGTAATTACAAACCAGGTTCAAGCCTCAGTCTCTGCTGCCTTGTCTAAAGAGTGCTCCCATTTTCCTGAACTCCCTCCTAAAAGGGCCAGAAGGATTATCTCTGATTCTGACTCAGATGAGAATATTCTATCATCTGCTAAGGAGTCTGGCGCAGAGGAATCTGAAAAAAGTGCAGTAGATGCTCTTCAGCCACCCTGGGATCAAAGCCTGCTATACGTGTTTCCTCCGCTTCCATTAATATCGAGAGCTCTACAAAAGATCCAGGCGGAGCATGCTTGAGTCATATTCATAGCTCCACTGTGGCCCAAAAGAGGTTGGTTCTCCCTCCTAAAAGACCTTTGTGTAGAGAGGCCAATTCTACTTCCTCAAGAGAAGAATCTGCTGTCCCAGGGACCTCTAAATCATCCAGATATAAGCCATCTGCCTGGCTTCTGAGAGGTCATACTTATTGAAAAAAGGTCTGTCCCCGAAAGTCTCTACCATGCTAAAGAGAAAAAAAGTTGTTACCTCATCAATCTACCTAAAATATTGGAGAAGGTTCTTTAGCTGGTGTAAAGACTCTCCTCCAGATCCACTCAATCCGAACATCCCACAGATATTGGATTTTCTCCAAGATGGTCTTGATAAGGGATTAGCCCTTAGCACCTTAAGGGTTTAGACGGCAGCTTTGGGATGTTTCTTTGACTCCTCTATAGCCAAGCATAGGTGGGTCAAGAGATTCTTCAAAGCTGTAGCTGTAGGAAGATCTCAAATCTCTTCCCTCCTTGGGATCTTAACCTTGTCCTCTCGGCTCTCACAAAGCCTCCGTTTGAGCCAATATCTGAACTATCATTAAAATGACTTACTTTGAAAACAACCTTCCTCACAGCCATCACCACAGTGAGAAGGGTTTCTGAACTTCAGGCACTATCTATTGAAGAACCATATCTAACAGTGCTCAAAGACAGAATAATCTGCTTTCCTACCCAAGGTAGTGACTAATTTCCACAGGTCACAGGATATTGTACTTCCTACATTCTGCAACAATCCTAGGAACGAGAAGGAGGCACTCTTCCACAAACTGGATGTGCGAAGGACAGTATTGACCTACTTGAAAGTGACAAAGGACTGGAGAAAAGACCAAAACCTACTACTACTCCAGTTTCAGAGCCCTAACAAGGGTAAAAAGCCTCCAAGGCCTCTATTGCCAGGTGGTTGAAACTTTCCATAGGCGAAAGCGATAAAGCCTCAGGAAAGGACATCCCGGAAGGATTAAAAGCCCACTCTACAAGAGCCATGTCTGTCTCCTGGGCGGAAAAATCATCAGCCTCTATAGAGCAGATCTGTAAGGGGCCACCAGGGCTACTCCATATACTTTCTAACGGCACTACAAGCTTGATGAAGCATTCTCCCAAGATCTATCTTTCGGGCAAAAGTTGCTGCAGGCGGTGGTCCCTCCCTAACGTGTATTATCTAGTATGTCTCCAGGTGTGCTGTCATGATTGGACGAAGTGAAAAGTCAGGATAATGACTTACCGATAATACGGTTTTCATGAGTCCATCATGACAGCACCCGTTATTACCCCCCCCCCCCCCCTATATGTAGTGTTGCTATGTTCTAAGTAATTGGTAAACACTGAGGGGCTGAGGGGAGGGGCTGTTTTCTGTGTTTCCTGTTCCCATTAGGACCTGGGGTCCAATCTCCAGGTGTGCTGTCATGATGGACTCATGAAAACCGTATTATCGGTAAGTCATAATCCTGACTTTTCTCCTGTATAAAGTTGCCGGTACATGCCTGCAAGCTGCACAGCAACTTTATACAGTGATGCAGGGAACCAAATCGGGCGGATTGGTTCCCTTTAAGGTGTCCATACACTTTAAATAGCTGTAAGGGACTGTTGTCTCTCTAGTTCACTCCACACACGAATGTTTGGCACAGCCAAGCATTCCTGTTTTCTGAATGTGGAGAGGGGAGGTAAGCTGTTGCCCGAAAGCCCTGCTGACAGCTTATTGTATCTCCTCAAAATTTAAAGGTTCTGCTGTTAAAATCCAGCATGTCCAATCCTTCTGTTCTGATATTCTCTTTCTTGTTGGGAGGCTTCCTTATACATTAGGTGGTTAGTTGAGAGAACTGCTCTCCCTTCCTCCTTTGACAAGTACTGTTTAGTAGCTTGAGCAGTGATGTCAATGAAAGAAGGTAAAGAGGCTAAGGGTCATTTTATACAGGCTAATTATCAGCAAAGAGCTTTGCTAGCAAGGCTCATCTGGCTAATATAATCGGCATATGTAAAAGTGTCAGTGATTAGCTATGGAGCAGGAAAATGCCTGTTTGTCATCTGATCGCATCTTTGGAGCAAGCCTGTGAAATGATTGTTTATCAGCCACATATCTCCCTGTGTAAACAGGGGATGTGAGGCCAATAATAATGGCTACACAAATGATACAGGGTTCATTTGTGCAGAATGGCCGCTAGATTTCTTTTGTGCTGTATAAAGGCACTGCAAGTGAGCACCAATCTCGCTGACTGCTGCTTATTTGCACCATGGACAGCAGAAGATCAGCACTGGATTTAGGTAACAGTTGATGTATGTTTTTGTGGATTTATGTGCGAGAAATTTGCAGCGATAAATACACAGCGATACGATACATGTGAAGGCACCCTTATACAATTTGTCCATCTACTTTAATGTAATTATTTCTGTTTTGTATCACTGTCCACCTTTCATACTATGTCCAGTAAAAGGTATTCCTACTTCTGCTGGTTTCCCTTGTACAGAATCTTAAATGCTTCAGGTGGCTGCTTGGCAACTCTATTGACTGAGCAGCTGCATTTACAAGCATTGTGTTTATACTGTGCATGTAATCTGCCCATTTATAGATTTAGGCTTTGTTCACAAAGTACAGTTTAATTGTATTGTTGCAGCAGTACTGCAATGAAACAGCCTTATGTGTGCTGCTACATGATTTTAACATGTATCATTACAAAAAGAAAACACAACACATTCCTCTGAATCAGATGTTTATTATACATATTCATACATTTCAGTATATAACTAGTATAACAATCCAGTTCTGTCATTTCCAGTGTGTAACAGACCCCTGTTCCTATTATAAAACATTCAATAACTAACAAAAATGAAATAAAAAAAAACAAAGTTGCCATCAATATTCTAATCATGGGGCAATTCTTCCCTTTGACCACATTTTGTATTGGTAATGCTGACAGTGCAAAGTGAATTTTCTTCACAAAGATATTACTATGCCTTCTTATAGCTACAATTTTTAGCATCCTGTTAAATATTTGGTAAAAGTTTTGTACAAAAAAAAATGTGCCATAGGGAAGATTTTCACGTTTTCTCATTTACATATAAAACTCATTCTTCACATGAGCCTCATCTACAGTGATCAACTGTCCTAAAGGAATGCCTCTATATTTGCAATTACCCAAGCATATCCTCCACACTGTCCCTGTCAGTCAGAGGGGAAAATTCAGTGCATTCTTAGAATGTCTATTTCAGCTTAAAGTGACACTGTACCCACAATCTCCCCCCCCCCCCAAACCGCTAGTATTGTCGGATAGCTGCTTTTAATACAACATCTGTCCTGGTGTCCGTTCGGCAGATGATTCAGTTATTGACCTAAAAAAAAAAACTTTTAAACCTGCAGCCATGTGTCAAATTGTCATGCCCTAGGGTCCATTTACACAGAAAGATTATCTGACAGATTATCTGCCAAAGATTTGAAGCTAAAGCCAGAAATGGATTTGAAAAGAGGGGAAATGTCAGGCTTTCCTTTATGACCTGTTCTGTTTATAGTCTTTTTCTGGTTTTGGCTTGAAATCTTTGGCAGATAATCTGTCAGATATCTTTCTGTTTAAATGAACCCCTAGAGTGTGTGTAAGCCCAAGCCTTGCACCGCCTCTCCGTTTCGTCTCCTCAACCTCCTCATCATTAGAAATGCCCTGGGCAGGATTCACCTGCCTGAACACTGCGAATGTGCTGGATCGTTAAGGCCCATGTGCAGTGTTCACACAAATGATGAATAGGAGAAATACTGCCCAGGGCATTCCGAATGGGGAGAAGGGACAGAGAGGTGCTGCAAGGCTTGGGCACACACACTCTAGGCCATGCCAATTTGACGCAGGGCTGAAAGTTTAAGTGTTATTTTTTAGGACAATAACTGCATCACCTGCCAAACGGACCCCAGGAAAGATCTTGGATTAAAACCAGCTATATGACAATACTAGCGGTTTGGGGGGATCAGATTGTGGGTACAGAGTCTCTTTAATGCCCCTCCCTTTTTCTTAAAAATATGGTCTTGTGTGACCTCCTGTTGTGTAGGGAAGGGAGTGCAGTGAATCCTTAATGGTTTCTCACCTCTAGTAAACAGAAGTAATGAGGAGCTCCAGAACAAAGTTGTGGAGAAATCAAATTCCCTATGGGTTGCCCTTGGCACTATAGTCTGCCTATGGAGTGCAGCAGGGTACTGGAAATCTCCGTGGCTGTGCTGCTTTAGCTTCTAATCACTCTTGCCTTGCTTTTAGCAGGAGCAATCATGCTGTTAGGAGTACATTATAGGTGAGCAGATAACTGCTTCTTCATGCTCCATCGAAATAATAAAAAAGTATACCATATACTCATATTAAAAAAAAAAGTAAAAAAAGTAATTATTTACAGTGCTTATCCAGTAGGTCAGGTCCTAACAACCGAGACCCACTGCTCTCTCTGGTAAAGTTTGGCCTTAAAAGATAAAATATCCCATAAGAAGCAGGTTGCGTTAAAATGGCCCAATAACCTAAGCTCCGCAAGCTGATATCATCTGCATGTATCATTGTCAACTTGTTACCAAGTTTTAAAGATGAAGCAAGAAGTTATTACAAAAAGAAAATTACAGTAATGTCACGTGCCCACCTGAGACTAATGAAATTTTCTGTAAAATAAATTCTATAATGTAAGATTTTTTTTTCTTTTTTGTGAACTGTGCTAGCTAAAATTAATGAATAGTTGCCAACACACTGTTTAGTGAAGAGGAAGCATGTGTGGTCTATGGTTACAGTCCTAGAGAAATGTCATTGCTATATACTATGAGACTCTCAGAGGACAATAAGTAACAATAATGCATTAAGTAGTATGGACATGTTACTGAGAAAACAAATGCACAACATTATTGCCCTGGGTTAGTTACGTGTTTCTAGAATAGAACAAACTTTTTGTTTTGGATGTTTACTGCTGGTGTGATTCTGCAGGATGTATGGGTTAAAGGAAATATCTGCAGCTATAATATTGACTAGATTCAGATAAGATATTGATTTAGACTACATAGATGCACAAGAAGTATCATGACCCATATAACTGGAACCTTATTGTAGTGGACGGTATTATTTGGAGATTCTAGATGTATTCTGATTGTATGGACTACGCTGCATTTTTATCCACATCCAGTGCAACAAAACATATAAAGCATGTCCCTTTAAGCCTCCTTTTATCACAGGTTCTGCAAACTTATTTCCCTCCTCTTGGAGGGATGGAATGTGTATCCACCACTATGCTGCCCCCTGCGTAGAGGCTACCTTAGGTGACGTTCTCACCCATAGTGCACCACTGCCTATCATAGAAAAAAATAAATCTGTACATGCCACATTAGTTTTATTGTGGCTAGGTCATATTCTGCCTATATCATTTCTACCCAATTGACAACTGAGGATATCCTGAACAGATGGCACAATACACATTCTCTAGTTAACATTTCTTTTCCTTTACGTTTGAATAGACCTTAAACAAAGAGGCAGCTCTTTGTACATAGGGTGCTTGTAAGATGAAGTAAGGCTCTTAAGGCAGATTATGCCTTCTTACAATCTTCACTCATTAGCCATTTCTATAAGAAATAAGCTAGTAATGTATTTCAGTTATTAAAATACTCAACCTCTGTAGTCTGTTGTGGATGACTGGTTTACCTAGCTAAGTGTGGTTAGTAATGCATTGTTGGCTGATTGCCTGGAGACTATATCTATTACTGTTCTGGTGGATAATACATGTGTATACAGTAAAACAGTATGAAGTAGTTTTATAAAGTTATATATACACCCATATTCACATTTCATTAACTTTCCTTAAATACTTGATGCTCTAATGAAAACTGGGACAATTCACTGAGAAATGTGGATTCATTCAAATGAATCTTTGTGAAAGTAGTTTATGAAATCCAATAACCTATTTACCCCTGTTTATGAATGCATTAAATAAATGTCATCTTATTGCTTAAAGAATACCATGGTAGAGTCCAAACTTTAGTTCATATCCGAATATATTTCCAAACAGATAACATTGCTGTCATCAGTATCATGGAACAGCTGTTCTCTTCTGTAGTCTGTGACAAGGCATCAAAGGCAGCAATTAAATTCATACCAATTTCAATGAATGACATTCTCCCAGCCATTGCCATGTGTGGGACAGGGGAAGAGGCAGAAATAGCTGGTCTGTGTGGAGCCTCCATTACATGTGGGGTTTTCTTTCTCTTTTTTTCCAATGATTTAATGCACTTTGTATTGGTATTTTTTCAATTAGTTTTATTGGTGTTCACTTGCTTTATAAGTGGGTATCCTCCTCTTCATCAAAATCTTCTCTTGTAAGGTTGTCAAGGGGAACAATCCAGCTGTCCCCAAGTTCTCCATTAGGGCCACCTTTTTTTTCCTGCATCTCAGGGGAGGTCTCCATGACTTCAAGGGTTGGGTTGTCATGATAACCGTTTTCCATGGTCTGTTCTTCAGTGAGTCTCTAGCAAAAAAAAAGGTTAAAAAGGTTATCCAACTTTCTAAAACTAAAGGCTAATGCTGCGTTTACACGAAACGATAACTGGCCCGATCGTACGTTTAACGATGTCGGAGTACCGATTTTTTTTTTCATAACGATCAGCGTTTAGACGGTACGATATCGTACGGAAAATTCGTTTTGCGATTGCTTAAAGCCTATCTCACACATTGGTTAACGACTGTTCACACTGAATGATCTGCAAATTTTTTGCGAACGATCAACGACGATTTGAGAACATCAAATATCTCAATCAAAAAGATCAAAATGAACGATTTCTCGCTCGTCGTTTGATCGTTCGCTGCGTTTACACGTACGATTATCGTTCGAAATCGATCGTTATTGTGCGAATTCGCACGATAATCGTTCCGTGTAAACGCAGTGAAATACTAATCAGGATCTGTATAAAATTGGCAAGGGTCTTGCTCCCAGCACCGTCTGTTTTTCATATGGAGGAGGTGCTGCACTTAAAGGGGTTATCCAGCATTAGAAAAACATGGCCACTTCTAGAGACAGTATGACTCTCTTGTCTCCAGTTTGGGTGGGGTTTTGTGAGGGTATGTGCACACTACACAATCCTGACTGAACAACCGTTGCAGATTTCGCAGCTTGCTCCTGCTCGCAGACTCTGGCGGCTGCGCATCTCCGCTACTACCATAGGCTTCATTCTATGGTTTGCCGGGTTCATTCTTTGGGTGGACGGTGAAATCTGGCAAACCACAGAATGGAGTCTATGGCAGCAGCAGAGATGTGGAATCCGCGGCAGGTGTTCAGTCGGGATTCTGTAGTGTGCACATACCCTAACTCTGTTTTATTGACGTGAATGGCGCAAACCACACCTAAACTAAAGACAAGAGTGGTGGCGTCTCTGGAAGAAAGTGGTCATGTTTTTCTAATGCTGGATAACCCTTTTAACTGCATCACCACACTTTTTTTGTAGCAGAAGTCCAAGGTAGTGCAGTGAGTGGGACACCTCTACTAAAAGTATAGTGATGCAGGTAAAGAATGCTAATAAACACTGAAGGCATTGCAATGCTAGCAGGAGCTCCAGCTGATCAGGAGGGTTGCTAGGAATTGGACTAAGGATATGTCCATACTATGGAATCCCGGCAGATCACCACCCTCTGATTCCGCAGCTGGCAGCCACACACATCTCCACTGGGCCCATAGGCCTCATTCTATGGTTTGGCAGATTCCGCCGTCGGCCCAATGAGTGGATTCATTCTTCAGGTAGACGACAGAATCTGCCAAACCATAGAAAAAAGCCTTTGGGTCCAGCGGAGATGCGCGCAGGGGCGAGCTGTGGAATCCGTGGCAGGTGATCTGCCGGGATTCAGTAGTGTGGACATACCCTTACACTGATCTAATGTTAATGGCCTGTCCTAAGGGTACACCATTATTATTATTATTATTATTATTACAAGGTTGGCTAACCCCTCAAATGGACACTACATATCATACTGCCAGAATGTTCCCCAAATAATGTTGGTGAATCACACAAACCACAAAATTTGTAGGAGTTTAAAAAAATGCTTTTAAAAAACCCCACAACAATCACCTGGTTATAGGGGTTATCCGGGATCAGAAAAAGCACAGCTCCTTTCTTGCAAAAACTGCACCAAACCTGTCCCCAGGTTGTATGTGGTATTACAATTCAGCTGTTTCTGGAAAAGGAACCATGGTATTTCTAGACCTGAATAGGTCAATATTACCCAGTGTAATTTGGCCAGCTTTCTTTTGACTTGCTATAAAGCATTGTTTGTCGACAACAGATTTCCTCGTGTAATAGGGGTTGTGTGGCCGAAAAAGATGGAAGTACAACAGGGTAGTGGAGGGGAGAAAATTATTTCAAATTAAACTAATTTGGGGAAGTGTTTTATGTCTCAGGGTCCTTTTACACACACTGATATCTGACAGATAATGGATTGACAGAACTGGATTTGAAAAGCGGAGAAATCGGTCTTTCCTTTATGACTTGTTCTGTTTATAGTCTTTTCCTGGCTTTGGCTTCAAAAATCTGTCAGATATCTGTGTGTGTGTGTGTGTATGTAAAAGGACCCTCATACCTGTATTTTAGAAGCAATCAAACAGCTGTTTGGAACCTGAACTGCAGTTGACAGATTCACTTTAACAACAATGATTATCGAGGCCAAAACTGATGACTCCCCTCGGCAACCTAGTGCATCTCCAACCCAGCGGGACTATGACAACAGATTACCTGGCCCAACATCTACTGGAGAAGCCGACTGGAGTGTCGCACCCAGAGAGCAACGTTCCCGTTGACGGTTTTGCTACAGTCCGGACCAAGAGGACTGATGTGTTTTTGGTTTGAGGGGCTTACACCAAAGTGTGAGGGCTTGATAGCTCTCCCATCTAAAAAAGAGTTCTAAGTGTTTTTTGGTCTACCTGTCTGGTTGCACTATAAGTGAACTGTAATGCCGTTCTCAATGTTGAAGTTTGCTGGTTAAGATTACCACGTACTGCTATGCAGGAGATATGGAGTAGTGGGCAGCGGTACCTGATATCCTTTTGTGCTAGAGAGGAAATTCTTCACTAACTGTGTGGAAAAAAGAGAAGTCCATAGCCTTAAGCTCTCTGGATACTACTGTTCAGTGGGGTTCCAGTGTAGTTGGTGTTTATGTTTAAGGGGGGGGGGGGGGAACCAGGCTCGCGGAGGGGGTCATATGGATAAGTTGGCTAAGGTTCAGTTTAAGTTATATGTATAGGTTTTTTGTAAGATGTTGCGGGTGATCTCGTGGAATATTAAAGGGCTCAGATCGCCACAGAAAAGAGTAATGATGTTGCGTCACTTAAAACGTCTTAGACCAGATCTTGTTCTACTGCAGGAGACCCATTTGGTACAGGAGGATTTCTTCCGTCTGAGGAAAATGTGGGTGAAGGAGGTCTATGGCTCCCCTGCAGTGGACCGCTGATTCTGGTGGGTCGTTCCTTTAATGGGGAAATAGTACAGATAACTCATGATAATATGGGCAGATGGTGCAAATTACATATTTGACTGATCTCGGAAGATATAGTTATATACAATGTCTATGGCCCTAATGCTAACAATTCTTCTTTCTTTTCTGACTTAACTAGCCAATTACTCGCAGATCCTATTCCTAACAAGTTGGTAGCAGGGGACTTCAATGAAGTTATGATTCCACCTGAGGACTGAACACGCACACGCAATTCACAAACTGGTAACACACCTCTATTTAATTTATCACAAACGGTGCCCCTGACCAATGTCTGGAGACGCCTTAACCTGGACTCTAGAGAATACACCTTTTACTCTGCCCACCACGATTCGTGGTCACAAATTGACTATATGCTAGCTTCCTCTTCCCTCTTGCCTAAAATAAGTGATATCTCTATAGAGGAGATGATAATCTCAGACCATACACCCCTACTGTGCACACTCACTACTCAACTACCCAGAGGCACTGACTTCATCTGGAGGTTTCCTTCGTCCCTAGCCAAAGACGATGAATTCAAAACCCTATTGAAGGGTTGGTGGTTAGAATATTCATCAGAACATACCTCTCAGCCACAGTTATTCTGGGATGCCGCTAAAGCGGTCCTGAGAGGGAGAATCATGGCATACAAGGCAACACTCCAGAGGAAGATAGCCGCAAGTCTGTCTGAATACAGTGCCTCCTTACAGCAGGCCTATATGGCTTTTCTCACTAATCCTTCTGATACCACTAGGGTCGAATGGCAGAGGGCGAGGGAACTTTATGAGCAATGGCTCAGGCGGAAGGAACATATACACCACTCCTACTATGAGGCACTGTTCCGACATGGCAATAAGGCAGGCCGAATTTTAGCGAGATTTGCCAAAGGCCCACACACCAATCACACTATCACCCAAATGACAGATGACCTGGGGACCCCCACAGACACCCCAAGAAAATAAATGAAATCTTACAAGTGTTTTATAAAAAGCTATATGCACAGGAGGCCCTGGGAGGAGTGGGAAGGGTGGGGGGGGGGGGGGAGGGGGGGGAGGGGGGGGATTGGTTAAGGGGTCTGCCGACATTATCGGACGAGGACAGGGAACTCCTGAATAGACCCATCTCAATAGAAGAGATACAAGGTATTATTTCCCACCTGAAGCCATTAAAAGCACCTGGTCCTGATGGCTTGTCAGGGAATTTTTTATAAAATATTGGGTCCAGAGATATCCCCAACTTTGCAATCACTGTATACGTCCTATCTAGGTGACTCATTTATCCCGGCGCCCTCCAACACGGCCTATATCAAGGTCTTATTGAAGCCAGGGAAAGATCCTACCAACTCTAATTCTTATAGGCCGATTTCCTTGCTCAACTTAGATATAAAAATTGTTTCCAAAATCTTGGCAGATTGATTAGCCCTGATCCTGCCGTCTCTGATTTCACCAGCCCAGGTCGGGTTCATTAAGGGCAGATCTGCGGTAATGAACATTCGCAAAGTCATGGCCGTGTTGGACGAGGTCAAAATGCGCCCGGGACAGCATCCATCCCCAGCTCTGCTCTCTATTGATGCCGAAAAAGCATTTGACAACGTGAGCTGGGGATGGATGTTCTGAGTGCTGGGGACAATGGGCTTTTCTGGGGCTTTCCTTTCCTATGTACAAAACCTTTATCACTCACCCCATGCACGCATTCACACTCCGGGCTTTCTATCCTCCTCCTTTCCTCTGTTCAAGGGCACTCGCCAGGGGTGCCCGTTATCACCCTTACTCTTCGACCTGGCAATTGAGCCCTTGTCACGGAAGCTTCAAGGGGCCACGGATTGGACGGGGATTCGGGTAAGGGGAGAGGAGCTCCGAGTTACCTTGTTTGCAGATGATCTTCTGATATTTTTAAGTAACCCTATTAGAGATGTGGGAATGGTGTTCCATCAGCTGGAGGAATTTGGGAAATTAGCGTGTTTTAAGGTTAATATGGATAAGAGCGACCTCTTACACTTAACCACGACAAATCTCCATACAAATTTGCCGGTTAGATGTGCCTCTGAGTTCCTCTCCTACTTAGGCATCAAAATAGGGAGGGTCCCCAGCTCTATCTACACGTTAAATTATCCACCTATAATCCACAAAATACAATTCGAACTCCGAAAATGGACATCCCTGCCCCTGCCCCTGATGGCGAGGGTGGCCCTCCTTAAAATGATAGGGTTTGCCCAGTTGCTTTACCCCCTCCAAACAATTCCAGTTCTCCTTAAACACCAAGATGTTAACTTATTGACCTCAGATTTCTCTAAATTCGTGTGGGCCTCTAAACGCCCTCGCATAGCGAGGAAAAAACTACTACTCTCTAAGGAAAAAGGCGGACTAAATCTCTTTTGGTCCGCGCGGTCTCGGTCCGTCTGTGTTCAGTATGGGTTACTTACCAACTTCTATGATACCAGTGTAGAATGGAGGATCTTATATATTTGCCTGCATTGTTCATGAGTTATTCATTTCTTCTGATGCCAAATTTTCCTTTTTCTGCTCTATTCTTCTTTCCTTTTCTTCTTTCTCCACTTTCATAGTATCTTATTTTCATACAGATATTTTTTCTTCATACAGATATACATATGATTTGTATTTGTTTTGCACTAGCACTTTTGCGCACATTTGGCACTTTCACAGAGCACTTGCACTTTATTTTTGGCTTGCTCACCTCACCTCCTAATCAATTGTTATGTATATACATATAATATTACTTATATCCCAGCACTTTGTCACTTTAATTGATATTTTACTGGTCATCTTTTGTCTTCATGCTGTTCTTGTGTACTTGTTATAGCAGCCCACACTGTTTGCCCTCAATCCAAGATGGCGTCCGCATCGGGCGCGGCCCAATGCGCATGTCCGGCCGGCTGGCGGGTCACGTGACCAGGACCGGATCTGGCGTAGGGCGCATGCGCCTCGCGTCACTTCCGGTTCGTCGCGCGGCCCGCGGCTGATACTGGCGTCCGCACGAGTGGCCGCCATATAATACGATGCAGGTGATTTTATTACAGCCATCCAATGGGGCATCGGGGCACACTATATAACATCCTCTTGGTCTCCCCCTCATCACTCCCTGAAGAAGCGAATAGCGAAACGACGTTGGAGGAGTGTGAGGTGGGAGTCCTGAGGCTTTGGGAACTATATCCCTGGGTAATGTTGTTTATGTGCACTTGCCTATACTTTGTTGTATTGAGCTATGCAGCCTGTGTTTTGGGCTATGTCTGAGCACTTGCACTTTATAACATGCTTATAACCAGGCTGTATACGGCTAATTCACTAGTACCTTAGATATGCACTTGCACTTTATTTTGTAAACATATACCTCTCCTCATGTTTGGTCTCCCACCTCCCAGGTCTTTGTTTGTTTTTATTTTTTCTTGTCCTTGTTATTGTTGCGATATTTCTTAATAAAGTTTTCTTGCATTAATTCATTTGATTTTTTTTTTTGCTCATTTGCATGTCGGATGGGTTTATAGGTGTTTAAATCTCCCTGACGTTCGCTGCTATAATCTAGCCTGCCTTCTTAGACATAGTATTGACTGGCTCAAAGGGACAAGTAACTACTCTAATTACATCCTTGAGTCCCACTTAGTACACCCTTGGTCCCACAACAGTCTACTGCACACTAAATTTTCAGCCCTACCTCCGGACATAAAACATAGCCTCTTACTAAGGGACACAATTAAGGCATGGCAGCAGAGCAGGAAGCTAATGGGTCTACATAGCCAGATTAGTCAACATATGGATCTCTGGCATCACCCGGAGTTCCATCAGGGACGCCAAACGGCAGCTTTCACACACTGGAAGGAGGTTGGTATAGTGATAGCGAAAGATATGATGCAGCTTTCTTCCCAGAGATATATGACATTCCCTGATATGCAAACTCATTACGGGCTGGGACAGGGCCACTTCCTGGCATATCACCAGGTTCATAACTTTTTGTTTTCCAGGCTGAGGAACTTAACCGGGGAACTAACCTCCAATCCCATAACAACATATGTAACAACACCTAGTCCCATACACACGCTCTCATTTCTTTATCTTACACTACGTGATGCCCTTACAAGTGACGTACCACATACCATGTTTAAATATTGGAGAGAGAAACTCCCCCTTCCTGAGCTTCAGGAGTTGATCCTAAAGGGTTGGGGCGTTATCAGGAAGGCCATAGTAAATGAGCAATGGAGAGAGACACAATTCTGCATAATACATCATGCCACATATGGTTTTACACTTCCTAAAACTGAGTTACGCCCGGACAGGATAGATGCATGTCCGAACTGTTTAGAGTATGGTACTGACCTGTATCATGGCCTATTTACGTGTCTAAGGGTTTTCACCTTTTGGCAAACCCTTATATCCTTCATGAACGATAGGT
Source organism: Dendropsophus ebraccatus (assembly GCF_027789765.1). Classification (NCBI taxonomy): domain Eukaryota; kingdom Metazoa; phylum Chordata; class Amphibia; order Anura; family Hylidae; genus Dendropsophus; species Dendropsophus ebraccatus. Next base: position 132,088,591 of record NC_091454.1, read on the forward strand.
TAGATGCCTCCATGCCGGTGGACCCCCACCTGTTGGTATTGCACATACCTCCAGATGAGATGCAAATTACCCATTTACAGCATGTCTTTATACTAGTCACAAAAAGGTGCTTGCTTTCGAGATGGTTGGTCTCGGAAATGCCCACGGTGGAACAGGTCCTCCAGCAGGTTAAAAGGTACCTGCACATGGACCAACTAGAGGCGGAACCCGCTAGGGAGAAAAAAGCCTCATCCTTCTTTAAAAAAATGGAAAAGGTTTCTGGTTAGTTTCTTGGAACCGTCTGAAATTCATGAGGTGGTGAGGCCCTTCAAAGGTACGAAATGGTACATGGAAAAAGAAGTAGCGTGCACCTTAGGCCCTTTACAGATCCTGACTACGCCTAGATGAGCGGGTGAGACGCCCAGCAGTAAACTGTGTGTATTATTGTTTGCTGAACTGTTTTTGCTAGGCAGTTCTAGTTCCGCGAGCCTGGAGGGGAGGGGTGGGAGGGGGTGTTGGGTTAGGGAGGGTGGGGGAGTTTGGTCGGGGGGAGGGGGGTTTATAGTACTGTATACTTACCTTCTATGCTTGAGCAGCCTCATCAAACCGTGTTTGATATACAGAGACTGAGGGTCTGTGTACCCTACTGAGGCGTACTGTGCCAGTTGAGTGAGGTTGAATGTATCATTATTATGGAAAACGAATAAAAACTAAGTTTGAAAAAAAACAACAATGATTATAAATCATCTAGACTTACCTGTTCTCTTTTACGGGTTTGCCTTTGATGCCAACACCCGTATATAGCTGCAATAATCAGTAGAACCACTGCCAAGGAGACTATAGCACTGATAAGGGGGATGCTCACCAAATCTTCTTCTTCATATTTTGCTGCATCATATTTAAACAAATCGTTACCATCCTAACATTACAAAAATAAAAACCTTAATTAATATGATTACAAAGGTGTGTGAAGTATTCAATCAGAAATTATAAGCTGCACTACTATAGTACAAACTCATAATGCATTATCTATGCATGCATTTGATACTATTTATTTGCTTCTTATTAAATCCTATTTTGTACACACATACAGGGCTGTATTTACCACTAGGCACCCGTGGTCCGGTGCCTAGGGCAGCACCAGGGAGCAGGGGGACAGAAAAAACTCATTTTTTTGTTTTTATTTTTTTAGTTTCCCTCCTCCCAATCAGACTTGCCAGTAAATCTGGTGTCTTTTCCAGGGGGGTGGGGGGTATGGTGGTATTGGTCAGGTCTGGTATCGCCAATAGGTGTGTGAAGATGGGGCGTCTTCAGGTTTAGTGCCTAGGGCAGCAGCAGCTGTTAATATAGCACACATAGCAGTTAATTGGCTTCCCATGAAAAATAACCCTATGTTTTTGAAATGTAGGTGAGAATTAAAAAAAAAAAACAAAAAACAGGCAAACAGATTGCGTTACCATTAGGGTTCACAATCTAAACTCAATCTGTATGTTTTGGAAACAAACAGGCAAACACAGGGAAGAACATATAAACTCCTTGCTAAAGATGAACGCACTTCAAGCACGCTCGAGTCTGATCGTCAGGCATTTGAATACCGGTAGCGGGCCTTTTTCTGCCATGATGTAATGACGTTCCACTAGGTCTTACTTTTTTGTGTATCACTTTTCTTCCGGGCTATTTAACCTAGATGCTGGCGTCATGATGCTATCAGAGGATAGCATCCAAATCAGAGGAAGAAAACAAATGTCTCTCAGTAGAACCTCACAGCCCTCAAAAGATCAGGAAATTTGGAATGCCTCTCCGTGAACAATGTATTTCCTTGACCTAACATCTATCTCACAGTGTCAGCAGTTTGAAATGTGAATTGCAGCTGACAGATTCCCTTTAAGGGTTCGTTCACACAGGATCCGCAGCAGATTTGATGGCGCAAATTTGAAGTTGCCGATTCAAAGCGAATCAAATCTGGGTAATCAAATCTGCTGCAGATCCTGTACGTGTGAATGCATCCTTAATAAGATTTGATGTGTAGGTGATCACCTAATCGGCACCTCAGTAAGGGTCCATTTACACAGAAAGATTATCTGACAGATTATCTGCAAAAGATTTGGAGCCAAAGCCAGGAATGGATTTGAAAAAAAGGAGAAATCTCAGGCTTTCCTTTATGACCAGATCTCTATTTATAGTCTGATTCGGGCTTTGGCTTCAAATCTTTGGCAGATAATCTGTCAGATAATCTTTCTGTGTAAATTAACCCTAATGGTGCGTTTACACAAGCAGATTTATCTGACAGATTTTGGAAGCCAAAACCAGGAATGGATTTGAAAAAAAGAAAAATCTCAGTCTTTCCTTTATGACCTGTTCCCTGTTTATAGTCCATTCCTGGCTTTGGCTGCAAAAATCTGTCAGATATCTGTCAGATAATCTGTGTGTGTAAACCGACCCTAAGTAGAATGAGGTGTGCCTGTGATGGAATTCAATTACAAACAAGTCTTTACAGGGCCGGGACAAAGGGTAGGCAGGGGTAGGCGATGGCCTAGGGCACCATCTGATGGTGAATTACAGGGGGCGCTATTCTATCCACCACGTAGGGGCCTCCACAAGCCTGAACCCGGTAGCAGGGTTTGTGGTAAAAAAGCAAACATTAGAGAATGCACAACATGCAGAAGTCTGCACAGCGTCATCATCAGGAAGGCCTCTGCAGAGCTGTCTCCTGATAAGGCTGTCTTAATCTAAGGTCCTGACATTGCACAGCCAGGATGTCTGCAAGTGAGGAGACCAGTATCAAGAAGGTTAGTGTATAACATGTGTATGTGTGAGTGAGTGCGTGAGTGAGTGAGTGAGTGAGGGTGCATGTATCTATGTATGTATGTATGTATGAGTGAGTAAGGGTGCATGTATGTATGTATTTATGTGTGTGAGTGAGGGTGTATGTATGAGTGAGTGAGTATGTATGTGTGAGTGAGGGTACATGTATGTGTGAGTGAGGGTACATGTATGTGTGAGTGAGGGTACATGTATGTATGTGTGAGTGAGGGTACATGTATGTATGTGTGATGGTGCATGTATGTATGAGTTAGTGAGGGTGTATGTGTGTGTGTGTGTGAGTGAGGGTGCATGTATGTATGTATGAGTGAGTGAGGGTGCATGTATGTATGTGTGAATGAGTGTGCATGTATGTATGAGTGAGGGTGCATGTATGTAAGTGTGTATGTATGTAAATGTTTTATTTTTTTAATTTATTTTTCCGGGGAAGGGAGGGGGCGAGCAATTTGCCTTCTTCGCCTAGGGCACAAGAACTCCTTGTCCCGACCCTGAGTCTTTAAATAATAATACTAATACAAGAGATTCCAGTTTTTTTTTACTGACTGCAAGTTTTAATAAATACCCCCCCCCCTCCCTCATTTACAAACAAGCATTTATACTTTCACAACCAAGTCTGGGCAATGGTTTACCTTTTTTATGTGTTTTAGTGATGCGTACAACTCATCAGGACTCAGGGAACCTTAAAAAGACATACAAGTTGGAAGTTACAAACACGTAACATCACGGTACATTATGCTAACTTTTACTTAGACGCTGGCTAAATGGTGTCACTTTTGATACGTGCAGTCTTATATGTTTTCTTATTAATACCTATAAAATCTGAGTATACTGTCTTATGTAGTGCATGAATAAAACATTTATCAGCGTGAAACAGACAAAATGTAGTCACCCACTATGACTATGTTTGGTTTATTAAAATGTGACCACACCACAAGAACAGAATTGTTATTCCAATATATATCTGAGAATGTACAAAAAAACATGTGAATATCCCCTAACATATATTTTTATTGCTCTTTTGTCAATGTTATAATGTTGTACTTTGTCATAGCTGTTGATGGGCAATCACATAGAGACTTAGCTCTAAGATTTCTTATTTTGTAAATTGGAATCAAATACTCTGTGAATGAATGCTTATTTTTATTTACTGTACCTTGTTTTAATCAAAAGTAAGTGATCAATGACTCATTCCACAGCATCAAAGTTGCTACCATTAAATAGCTTAAGATGCCTTCATTACATGGTTTTCTACCATATCTTGTTACACTCCCCCCCCCCCCATTCCTCAGATATGTGGGCTTATTTTTGGTCTGAAAATTCAGTTAAAAGGGTCACTCTAGAGAAAAAAAATAAATAAATGAATTGGTGTTAGAAAGTTATGCAGATTTGAAAATATCTTCTATTTAAAAACTTAGGCTTAGGCTGATGTCTGCCCTTCAGGAAGTCATATATTCTTTCCAGTCTCTGCTGACACCCACCCCTGTCCATCACATGAACTGTGCAGAGCAGTAGCAAATCCCGACAGAAAACCTTTCCTGCTCTGGACAGTTGCTGTCACAGACAGAGAGCACAATGTCAGACTGGAAAGAATATACCACTTCCTGCTGAACATACAGCAGCAGATAAGTACTGGAGGCCTGAGTTAAAAGTCATTTACAAATCTGTAAAACTTTCTAAAACCAACTTATTTTAAAACCTCCATCCTCTCCAGCAGCCGCAGCCCGCACAGCTCTAGGAGTCTGGTCGTGACATCACCATGTTATCCAGGAAGTGAAGCCTTGATGCAGTAGTAAGGGCAGGGAAAAAAGGACTTTATAAGCATTTCCCGTAATAAGTGTATATTGGTCATTTGTATAACTTTTGGGGGGCAATACAATACTGTAATAAAAATTTTCACTGGACTTCTCCTTTAAAACAAAAAAGTTAAAATAAAATATTTAGAAAACTGTGAGGGGTGTACTTACTTTTGTGATATACTATGTAACACAATTCTAGCTTCTAGCTTTTAATGTGAACTGCAAGAAACGTCATTACATTGTGGTACTCACTTTGCACATAAGCATTTATTATCACCAGTTCATTAGCAAGTCCACTGCCAAGATCTATATGGCATTTCTCTTTGTTTGGCTGGTATCCAGGCTTTAGAGCTGTGCAGATGTGCTTCAATATTTCCTTTGTATCATTTTCAGACTTACTAGTAGATTCTCCCTAAAAAAACAAACAACAAACTGTGTGTATTACTTCCAGCAATCCTATAAAGTTGATACTTGGTAATATTTTACTTGTATGTCTATTACTATTAGGTTGGTTTTACATGTTATCACAACAAAGGGGCCACATTGCAGGTGATACCTTAGCTATAGTTGTAAGCAGTTAGATTATAAATGACCACATGTTAAAGCGACTCTGTACCCACAATCTGACCCCCCAAACCGCTTGTACCTTCGGATAGCTGCTTTTAATCTAATCCAAGATCTGTCCTGCGGTCTGTTTGGCAGGTGATGCAGTTATTGTTATAAAAAATTAATTTTAAAATTGCAGCCCCGTGCCCTATGGGCATATCTGTGCCCTAACTTTGCACCACCCCCTCCGTCCCTCCTCCCCTCCCTCTTCATCATTAGGAATGCCATTGAAACATTTACTTCTGTTTGAACATTGCACAGGTGTCTTAATGATCCAGCCCATGTGCTGTGGTAACACAGGTGGGGAATAGGAAGCAATCTGCCTGGAGCATTCCTAATGATGAAGAGGGTGGGGAGGAGGGACGGAGGGGGTTGTGCAAAGTTAGGGCACAGATACTCCCGTAGGGCACGGAGCTGCAATTTTAAAAGTAATGTTTTATCACAATAACAGCATCACCTGCCAAACGGACCCCAGGACAGATCTTGGATTAAAAGCAGCTATCCGAAGGTACAAGTGGTTTGGGGGATGAGATTGTGGGTGCAGAGTCACTTTAATGTACTCTTTAGTTGCAAAACTGTGTATCTGTTAACACTCCAACTGCTGCTAGCTGAAATCAGTCTGAGAACCCTTATACTTACTGCAATCAGGTCATCTGGTATTTTACCAATTGGCATACATTTTATTTTATTGATCCAAAATTATAAACTATGATGCAATTATTTATTCTTTATATAAGAGGCTCTGTCAGCAGGATAGTACTGTGTAGCTTAGTCAAAGATATCTTCCTGAATAACATGGATAATAAATAGCCCTCTCCATTACTGTATGTGCATGTGCTCAGTATATTCACAAGCACCAGCAAACTCTGCCATCTGCTGATTGGCGGTTATCTATCCATACTGTGTATAGGCAGTCACCTGTCAATTAGCAGCTGGAGGGTCGGGCATGAATCCAATTCTTCTGCATATTGGGAGAACAGCTGAAGAGAATGATGTAAGTAATACACCCATATGTTCAGCATATCTGTCACCCTCATTTAAGACAGCATAAACCTAATAACAGATTCCCTTTAAGGAATGAGTAAAATTATGCAGGTTTTCGTAAAATATGTTTCATTGTCAATAGAAAATTAGCTGTTATCTCACACAAATTTTGCACCACTTTTTTGGGCTGAAAAAACAGCCTTTAAAGGAATCCATACATGGCTGGTTCACGATCTGACCTCTGGCTACCATGACAAAAAATGGCAATGCCGTGTTTGCATCAGTTCAGTTTTAGAAAATTTGGCAGGTGTGCTGCTGTGATTGACAGCCGGCTCCTCCTAGCGATTGGGTGGGCAAAAGCAGGTCGTAAATAATGAGAATGTTTAATATTTTGACAGTCATGATGAATTACACTACACTGCTGGTCCCATTGACTTTAACAGAGTGCATAATTACATTTAAAATACAATGTATTTTAACCTTAAAACCTTAAAAATATGGCAGTGTTTTGCTGTGTGTGAACATAGCCATATTCCTCAGAAAGCCTGCAGATATGCCAATAATCTCTGGATTCACAAAAATAGAAAATGATAAAGATATTTCAAAACCCAAAGAAATGTAATTATTAAAATACCCTGCAGATGGCAGTGTTGGGATGCATGTGGATAATACCAACTATTTGTCCAAAATAGTTATTTCCAGCAATGACCGAAATTAACAGATTTGATTTAAATATTACCTAATTTATATACAGTACATTTGTTCGAAAAAATTTTGTTTTATTGATGTTATGGTGACCTTTCCTTTAATGGAGAAATCTTTATAGAGTACCTGTTAGTGGACTAAACTCTTTTTTGCAATTTATGACAACCACTCTCAAAGGATTACATCAGGCATGTAGCAAATAATTTTTACCTGACAATAAATACTATAAATGGCATTAAATGTATATATTGTTTTAAAGGTTGACATACATACACTGAGCTACAGGCAAGTTAGTAGGACAGCACGTGAAAACTTGCTGTTGGTAACTAAGCGTAATCTTGCATGCAGTGTTCGCAGCTGTGGGTTGCGATGTGCCGCTAATTGCTGCTCCTGGACTTGCAACTTTAAGCAATGGCAAGTTCAAGTGCAGCCCAAAATTAATTCATGGCTAATGCTTATATTAGGCTGGGTTCACACTGCGTTTTCAGCATACGTTTAACGGATCCGTTTTTTTTAACGGACAAAAAAAGTGTCAGCAATGTTTTTGCGTCCGTAAAAAAAAAACAAAAAACGATCCGTTTTAAACCGTTTTTTTTTTTTTAATACTGGAAGTCAATGGAAAAACGGATCAAAACGGATGCACACGGATGAAAAACAGATTGCAAAAAACAGATTGAAAAAAACCGACTGCAAAAACACAGTGTGAACCCAGCCTAAGAGCATCCTTAATTTTTTTAAAATATTTGTTATTGCTTTAAACAAATGACATTAATAAGAGATTATGGCATTATTACAATATCTCTTTAATTCAACACCTTAATTTCTCTAGTATAATTTACTTTATTTTAATAATTGTAATCCTAAATCGTATTTAACTAGCCAGATGACGACCCTTAGCCAAGCGGTAAGCTTGGCCCCACGCGGCCGGTTCCACAGACCTTCTCTTAATGAGGACCTGTCACCCCCCGTGCCGGGGCAGAGCCCGATCCACTCCCCGCTAGAGACCCTTATACTTACCCCATGCATGAAGTCCCGCTCCTGGACCCGCTTCTGTTGCCGAGATATCACCGTCGGAAGCCCGGCACGCATCAGAGATGAGTCCAACGCTCATAGACAATGAATGGAGCTGTCATTCTCTATGAACCAAAGGAGCAAAAAGGGGATATAGTCTCCGCGCAGACCATAGATGTAAGGCTAGTATTTATTGGTATATATCCACAGGTAACGCGTTTCGAGAGCTCTATGCTCTCTTTTTTAAACCTCCAGGATAATTAAAACAAGATGCATATCATGATCTATATATACACACACACACACATATGTAGGACCTGCCCACCCACGTACCAAACGGAAGGGCGGTACTGGTCTATTATATGATCGCTATTTCGAGCTGTACTGTAGTCACAGACCATCAGATAACATTAATAAACAGCATAAGTCACAAAGCAGGGTCAATAGGTTCACACATAATCGTAAAACAACTTAGTATCACAGCACTTACATGACGGCGTCTCTCAGGATCTCCACGCCGGTACAGGACCTTTGCGCATGCGCACTCCGATCGGCTCCATAGCAACCGGAGACGCTGCAGGTCCTTCGCGTAGAAAGAACCGGAGGAAAAAAAAAAGAGAGGATATATTAACCCTTATCAACCCTACTCCTAGAAAAAAACTATGTCTGGTATTATAAACGTACAAACGTACTTCCTTCAGATCAATATGTAGCTAGAATATGGAATAATATAATCATTATAACTATTTAATTCAATAGTCTTATAAATATAGGTATATATATATATATATATCCCAATCTTTTATAGAATAATAAATAGAAGATAGAAAGCTCTAAAACACGCTAATATGGAGGTGACTGGAAGTTTACAGTCACTTCCATATTAGTGTGTTTTAGAGCTTTCTATCTTCTATTTATTATTCTCTAATAGGTTGGGATATATATAATTACATATATATAATTATATATATCCCAACCTATTAGAGAATAATAAATAGATAGAAGGCTCTAAAACACGCTAATATGGAAGTGACTGTCACTTCCAGTCACCTCCATATTAGCGTGTTTTAGAGCTTTCTATCGATTTATTATTCTATAAAAGATTGGGATATATATATATATATATATATATATGTATTTTTATATACCTATATTTATAAGACTATTGAATTAAATAGTTATAATGATTATATTATTCCATATTCTAGATACATATTGATCTGAAGGAAGTACGTTTGTACGTTTATAATACCAGACATAGTTTTTTTCTAGGAGTAGGGTTGATAAGGGTTAATATATCCTCTCTCCTTTCTTCTTACGGTTCTTTCTACACGAAGGACCTGCAGCATCTCCGGTTGCTATGGAGCTGATCGGAGTGCGCATGCGCAAAGGTCCTGTACCGGCGTGGAGATCCGGAGAGACGCCGTCATGTAAGTGCTGTGATACGTTGTTTGACGATTATGTGTGAACCTATTGACCCTGCTTTGTGACTTATGTTGTATATTAATGTTATCTGATGGTCTGTGACTACAGTACAGCTCGAAATAGCGATCATATAATAGACCAGTACCGCACTTCCGTTTGGTACGTGGGTGGGCAGGTCCTGTGTGTGTGTATATATACTGTATATATAGATCGTGATATGCATCTTGTTTTTAATTATCCTGGAGGTTTGAAAAAGAGAGCATAGAGCTCTCGAAACGCGTTACCTGTGGATATACACCAATAAATACTAGCCTTTGCATCTATAGTCTGCACGGAGACTATATCTCCTTTTTGCTCCTTTGGATTCTATATACGATTACGCATACCCTGGGGGTTCTGCTGCTGAGTCTCCAGCAGGGGCCATTACATATGATACTATTTACATGCTATATAGTGGTTGTGGCTTCTCACAACCACACCAGGTGAGCCTAAATCTATGTGTTTCCCTATCGCTTTATTGCCTTTTTTGTATACAGTGTCACGCTATGAGGCGCTCTGCCCTGTGTTTTTTTCTGTTTCCCTATTCTCTTTGAGCGTCAGACTCATCTCTGACGGTGATATCTCGGTGGCGGGAGCGGGACTTCGTGCACGGGGTAAGTATAAGGGTCTCTAAGGGATTAGCTGGGCTCTGCCCCGGCACATGGGGGGTGTGTGTTTGTGACAGGTTCCCTTTAAGGCCCTATGCAACGGATGCTGTTAAACGCTGTGTGAACATAGCCTTTAGCTGACGTCTTGAAGCACTCAAATGTAATCATACTATCCAGGTGGATAAAAAATCTAAATGTGAGTCAGGCAGTGAAAGCCTATCCCTGGAGTCTGCCACCTATACTGTCAGTGGAGTGGTATGACAGCTAGTGTTCAGCTGGGAATCCAAAGACACCACAGGAGGGAGCGTAGCGAGGTAAGAAAGGCAGCTTTTGTTCTCTGCAAGGGCAGCAACATATAAAAAATATTAAAGGGACGGAGTATCCCTTTAATGGAACACACAATTCTATCTTTCAGTATAAAACTTACACAAATACTTGAGGGTTTTATATTAATCTTCACCAAAGATTCTCCACGTACTTCTGTGCAATTGACCTACAGGAGAAAAAAGAAAATTAGACTTACAACTGTAAAGCTGAGTTCATCCTGCGTTTTTTGCAGACTTCCATAATAAAAATTTATTTTTTATAATTGAAGTCAGTGGAAAATGAATGCACACAGATACATCCATTTTTGCATAAAACGGATGAGAAAAATGGACTGCAAAAACGCAGTGTGAACCCAGTCTCATGTAGCAGAAATAATAATCTGTGCAATTAGATGAAAATGTTCCACAAGAGGTTGTGGTGCTATCTTCGCTCATTACTGCATCACCCTAATAAATATCATAAAAATGGTGTTTGGTCCCTGCAGGCCTACTACTGCTCTTGGCAGGCAAGGCTATCGGCCAGATTTGGATTAAAGTTGGTGAAGGCTCCAGGCAAAAATTCTGCTGGGGCCTATAGAGTTATAATGTAGCGACGTGTTCTGGGGAGACACCGTTCTACCTACTGGGGTCATATATTTAAAAGGGGTACATGTGAAGCTGTTGGAGGGCAGCTATATACCTACTGGGGAGCAGAGACATAAAAGAGGCAGCTACCAAGGGGGCAATATTACCACTTTGGGTACATTTAGTGGGGTTAAAGGACAACTCTGGCCAAAAGTATTTTTTTTTTATATGTTATTACTTATGAAAAGTTAGACAGATTCCTAATGTACATTAATTATGGGAAATGCACATATACTGCTATTTCCTTAATTTAGTAGATCAAGGAGTCTTCAAATTCTCTCATAAACTGTGACATCACGAATCAGGTGTAATTCCTATGGAGTGTCCAGCAGGGGGCACACTATGTAAAAGCCTATGGAACTGTATTGTCTATGAAGCTGTATGTAATGGAGTGTTAGATGGGGTTAAAGTACACTATGCTTTAATGATTGAATATGTTTATGCAATACTTTGGGGAGCAAGTGTCCAGTAGTACCAGTGCCGATCCCCATCACCAGCATCCCCAGCCCCACCGCCGCCACCGCTGCACCGCCATTCCCATCACCAGCAACCCCCTTTCCCAGCCCCCCACCTCTCCCCCCGGTTGACGCGCTGGGCCAGCCTCCTGCCGACTCGTTCCCTGTGACATTAGGGAATGAGTCGGCAGGAGGCTGGGCCGGCAGTAAGCTCGCTAGTCAGCCCAGCAGGGGATGTGAACGACTGTGCAGTAGCACCGGCATCTGGTGATGTGAATGGTGGTGCAGCGGTGGGGCTGGGGGGGATGCTGGTAATTGGCCCTGGTACTACTCCCCCGTCATGTGCTTATACTATGAGCACATGATGGGAGGAGTAGTACAGTGTGTATGTGCCCACAGCACCAAGCAGTGAGGGAGGGGGGAGATAGTTAGATGCACCAACACCTCTCTCCCTCCCTGCTCAGTGCCATCCATGTTTATGGAATACCGTGGGGAGCAAGGACACATGCTCCCAAAAGTATTCCATAAACGTATTCAGTCAATAAAGCATAGGGTACTGTAACCCCATCTAACACTCCATTATATAAAACTTCATAGACAGTACAGTTCAATAGGCTTTTACATATAGTGCGCCCCCTGCTGGACACTCCATAGGAATTACACCTGATTTGTGACGTCACGGTCTTTGAGAGAATTTGACAACTCCTTGATCTACTAAATTAAGAGAAATAGCAGTATATGAGCATTTTCCATAATTAATGTACATTAGGAATTTGTCTAACTTTCCATAAGTAATAACCTATTAAAAAATACTTTTGGCCGGACTTCTCCTTTAAGGGGAAGATGAAGTTTGAAACAGAGTGATAGATGGGATAAGTCATGTAGAAGAGAAAAGGATAGAGAATGTTTACAGTCAGAGAAGATGCCTCCTGTGAATCACTAGATGTAACTGAATGTAATCACATATATAGTTTGAAGAGCCTGTTTATCACTTTATCGTAACTCTATAGGGTGGCAATGGTCTGTGTGTGTATGTATACACATAAATATATATCGATTTGTTAAGTAGCAGTATGGAGATAATCAGACACTGTTGTTAAACTGTGTGGTCATTGTCTGGTGGTAATATTGATAATGTCGGTCTTGATATACTGATTTTTATTACATAACAGTGGTTTTATTCAGTCATTGTGTGATGGTTATGATATGGTGGGATTATAGAGGAAATTTATCAAGGACTTTGCACCTGTTTTTAGATTTTTGGTCTAAGGGTCCATTTACACAGAAAGATTATCTGAAAGAAAATCTGCCAAAGATTTTAAGCCAAAGCCATAAAATAAAGCCTGAGATTTCTCCTCTTTTCAAATCCTTTCCTGGTTTTGGCTTCAAATCTTTGGCAGATAATCTGTCAGATAATCTTTCTGTGTAAATGGACCCTTAGTTCTATTTATGAACCAGTATTCAGCAAATTTTTCTTAAGTGCAACTTTTTTTTAATTATTGAGTATTCACCCAAAAGTTCGCATAATCCGGGATTAGCGCCCAATTTATAATTTGCCACTTTTTAAAATCAGGCACAAGATATTGGAAAAAAAATATACACCAATCCTCATTAGAAGAGTCACACACATTAGACTCCTTAGTAAATGTCCCCCCAAAGTGCCTGTCCTTCATTGCACTAGTATTATTTACAATGCTGATAGCAGCAAAATGATAAAAATGTAAGGTAATAATATTTGTCTGTTGTATGCTGGTGTTATTTATTGGCTGTATGATTATTATTTATACGTACAGTGGTACCTTGGTTTAAGAGTAACTTGGATTAAGAGCGTTTTGCAAGAAGAGCTCACAGTTTTTCAAAATTCTAACTTGGTTTAAGAGCATTGCTTTGGTTTAAGAGCTCCTTGTACTGGGTGGGAGGGGGAGCGAAGGAGGGGAATGGTCTGCATAGCGGGGGTCTACAGCACTGTATTCTGACCCAGGAAGTCTCCCTCACCCTCCAAATCATGGCAGATCCATCAGGGGACAGGACTGTGGAGGTAATCTCTTCATAGCTGTAACCCCTCTCTCCCCGGACAGAGAGTGCTGCATTTATGTGCCCACATATGCCCTGCTCATTCCTTTATGCTCCCTGCAGTCTCTGTCAGCCCTTGTGTTTCCCATGGTCTCCATTCCTGCTATAATGTGCCTGCACTCACACTCAGCTATACACACTGCTGTTATAATGTGCTTGCACTCACACTCAGCTATACACGCTGCAGCTATAATGTGCCTGCTCTCACACTCAGCTATACACACTGCTGCTATAATGTGCCTGCACTTACACTCAGCCACTCACAGCTGCTGTATATAAAGTTTCTGTCTCTGTCCTCCTGTGATTCTCACTTCCTAGTTGGTCCATGCTGAAGACACACACCTTCCCCATTGCTGTCATGTGACCACACAGACCTCTGACAGCAGCCCTGCTACTATATTCTAGCCTGCTGTACTATGCTACTGCATTATGGGGATCTGCAGCTCCATCCAGGGCTGTATTAACAGCTGCTCCTGCCCTAGGCACTAAACCTGAGGACGCACCATCTCGGGGAGTGTGGTTTGGGCCACAAGCATTTCTCTATATGTATAAGCATTGCCTAAAATGCGTTTTTCATGTTTTTTTAACTGCTTAAAACATAAACATACTGTGACTGGTTAACACCTCCACACCAGACCTGAACAATTCCACCATACCCCCCCCCCTTCGAAAAGACACCAGATTTCCTGGCAAGTCTGAACAGGAGCTGGGAGACTAAAGGTCCTTTTCCATAGAACGATTATCGGCCATATTCGGCCGCTATCGGCCGCTACGGATGATAATCGTCCCGTGGAATAGAGTGCAACGATCAGCCGATATCGTTCAACATGTTGAAAAACAAGCGACTGATACAGCAACGATCTGCCGTCGCTCCGTTGAATAGGACCGTCAGCAGCAGACACTGCTGTATCCTATGGGCTGCCCAGATGATCAGCGATTTTTTCAGGTTTATGCACTTACTATACATTATATTCTACATGCTGATTGCTATACTCTACAGTAACTGATAATATTACATATTCAGCTGTTTCTAAATGCTTGTTTCATCTGTTCTACATGTTACTTAGAATAAAAAAAACATTATTTTTGGGGTGTGGAACCAATTGTCTGCATATCAGTGATTTCTTATGGGAAAATTTGTGTTTGTTTCAGAGTGGATTTGGATTACAAGCACAGTCCCGGAACGAATTATGCTCGTAATCCATGCCACCACTGTATATGGTATTATCATACCTAAGAAATCTGCTATATCTGCTGTGTTGTCCCAAAGTTGGGGTAATTTGCATTATATGCCTAGAGCACAAAAAATACTGTGGCATACCTGCCATTGTTCAGAACCAATGCACTGAAATTGCTGAATAAGGGTATGTTCCCGCTACGGAATATGTGGTGGAATTTCAAGCAGAGGCCGTGTGGCGGACTCTCCTTGAAGCTTAGCCTGTCCCATAGACTCAATGATATTTGAAAACAAATTCTCCATCCGATATCAGCCCAAAGAGTTGACATTGAAATTAGAGGACAGGTAGGACTTCAATCGGAGTCCGCCACTTATTCTGTAGTGGGAACATACCCTGACTGTGATCACACCTGGGATAAATAAACATGAGTGAAATGACCATATATTAAAACTTTAAAACTATCTCAAGATAAAAAAAATAGAGGAGAGGACAGGATATATATATTATATATAGTTTTCAAATCCAAAACTATATTTACCTCAATATTCTCTAAATTCATTTGTTTAGGGATCACATGTTGTGTTGTCACTGGTATAGTCTCTTTTGCCAAACTTGTGGTAGAATATTCTGCAGTCGTTTTTGGAATTGTCACAGACGGTGACTGTGATACTGTTGAGCTGGACGTCTTTGTGGTACTGGAGTTTGTAACACCTGATTCTTTGCTTGGCTCTGATGTTCTTGAGAAGGTAGGTGATGTTGTAGCAAGTTGTGTTGTAGGATTTTTTTTATTTTCTGCGGTGGTTGGTGGCTGTGATGATGTTGCTGAGGAACGCCAAAAAGAAATATACTGTAGCTGTGTTCTTTTGTTTTACAAATATTCAGCAAGCATCTAATTTTATAATATCAGTTAATACCATGGCTACTTAGAAACCTAAAAAAATAATTTTTGTTTGCTAATTTGTTGGCTGATTGTTGGACCTAATATCCCCATGTAATAGGACACTTAAAGTGAATGAATCACTATGGATTAGACCCATATATTGAAACATATATATATTTTTCTAAATTGTTTCTGTTTCATGTTTTTTTTTTATTTAGTCCAAGTTATTATGACCTCAGGTTACAATATTTTCAACACACAATAGTGTTTTCAAATGCAAAATTTACAAATATTGCTTTCATTTTCAAAACTCAGTATAACGCACCTCTATTAAAACAATGTATTAACACACACAAACAAAAACCTTTACTCTGAGGTACCCTTTTAATCTTGATTCCCCCCCCCCCCCCAATTCACTTTAAAGGGGTAGACCGGCATGGGAAAACCGTTGATATAGTGTTGCAATGGCACAGAAAATAATATCCTTCTGCAGTTTCTGGGTTACCCACTGAATGATCCCACCCCCACTTCCAAGACTCATCTAGGCAGTGACAGCCCCCACAGCCAATCACTGTTTTCCTTCTGTCCTGTCTCAGCAAGTGATTGGCTGAGCAAGCTGTCAGTGCCAAGATGAGTCCCCCTTTAATGTCTAATGTGGTCTTGTCAAGTATGGGGTAATTCTTATAATAGATGCACTTATAGTCCAAATTTAGGGCCCTATTCCACCGGACGATTATCGTTCAGATTATCGTTAAATCGTTCGAATCTAAACGATAATCGTTCGGTTGAAATGCAGTTAACGATTAACGACCGAAAGAGAAATCGTTGATCGCTTTATAAGACCTGGACCTAATTTTATCGTTGCTCGTTCGCAAAACGTTCGCATTGAATAAGACATCGTTCGGCCGTTCGCAATAGATACGAACGCAATAGCGAATAAATAGCAAAGAAAAAACAATCGCAATTACGATCATAAGTAACGATTATCGTTCCATGGAAATGAGTGAACGTTTTCAGGTCTTTCGCAATAGCGGTCGTTTGAGATCGTTAATAGTTAACGATTATGCAAACTATAATCGTCTGGTGGAATAGGGCCCTTAGTGTGTCTGATTATGTGTGTGTGGAGGGTGGGGTGTTGTGGTGTCTGACCTCTGGAACCCCTTGAGATCTCCAGAATGGAGTCCTGACTCCCCCTGCTCCATGAGGTGCTGGTTCAGCACCCAACCCCCTAAGACCCCCCCCCCCCCCCCACCCGTTCACACACTTTTCACCTATGCTAGGGCTATGTTTTTTAGGAGATAGGATAACCCTTTAATATTCCATTCAATTGTGTTCTTTTCTTTTTATTACCCCTTTATTAAAAGTATGGGGGTAATAATGTTTTACTGTTTTTTTAGAATGTAGAAATATATTTCTTACCTACAGTACTGCTACCTAGGGCTGCAGTAGAACTTTTTGGCAGGCCTGATGGTTGGGGGGCATTGTCAGCAGGACTTGTTGTGGTTGGATTATTGACATTTGTGGTTCCATGATGGGCTCCACTACTTGTTGTTCCACCTTGTTCAGTGGTCAACTTGACAGTTGTTTTTCTTGTGTTACTTCGTGGACTGCTTCTTACTGTGGTAGACGGCTTACTAGTTGTTGCAGACGCTGTGGTTATTTGAGGAGTTGCTGCTTTAGCTGTTGTATGAGTAGCAGCTGTATTAGCTGGAGTAACTGCTGGAGTAGATAGTTTGTCAGTAGGTTTGGCTGTGGTTACAGTTGCAGTTGGTATAGTAGGTATACCTGTAGTTGGCACATCTGCTCCAAAGCCTAAAAAAAAAAAATGGAAAAAAAACAGTTTAACATTAAAAGGCTCGTTAAAGGAAAGATTTATAATGCACACTATGTATCTGCCTGATAATGACTGTTCCTACTTGTTTGTAATAAAGTGTTGTGAATAGACTAGTGCAAAAAGTACCTCTTCAGACATCAGCAAGGGTCTGTGTATAGGCGTTGTTCTCTAATCCCACACAAATGCTAAATGTTGTGAAAAGCGCTTACCACACTTTACAATTTATGATTCTGTCCATTCCGACTATTTACATTGGACTGCATGATGACATATCCAAGTGGTATCTAACTTTGCGCTGGGTAAACCATTATAGTTTATACATCAGCGTCTTTTCATATATGTCTTGAAACTTTTTGTTGCCACATTGAGTCATTTGTATAAGTCAAGTCTATAAATAGTGGAAGGGGAAATGAGAATAATAATGTAGGAAATTCTATGAACACACCCCATTCAGACAGGCAGGCAGACACGTTTTCATGCACAATGCTGGCAAACATTTCACTTACTCCTAGGTTTCGACTTGGGAAAATCACAAATGGTGAGGCTTGGCTTCCACTGAAATCAATACAGCTGTGTACTGACAATAGACTTCTCTGTAAAGAAGGTACTGATATTTATATAGAACAATGAAATTGTGAAAGCATTTAGATCTTCTTAACGAATATCAATGACAAGACTAAATATAGGCTTATATGCAATATATTTGGATTGTCCCTGACCATCTTATCTCATCTTATTGAGTCTTGATTAAAACAGTAGCAAATTAGGTTTAAATGGACATTGTGGTTTGAAAGATATTTTCTCTATGTGATAACCTATGTACGTAATGTCTACTAGGTGTCTCACTTCCTTGCAAAGTGCTATTGGCTGTTAGAGGATTTCTTTTTTCTGCAGCAAATAGACCAGGGCAGGGCTTTACTAGTCCATGCTCTCTAATGTGCCAATCACTGTATGCATGAAAAGTGAGCCTGTTTTCTTTCAGAGGATCCAAGCTGTGCCTGAAAGGTAAATCAAGGCTTCTTTCACCACCCATATTGTGCTATGTAACTGCCTCTTGTGAAAATACTACTGTTCATTCTACCTTTAATCTGGCAGCTTGTTTTCCTCATCCTCATCATCATCATCATCATCATCATCAGTTTTTGTAATGTAATTTTTTGATACAGTGTCCGTAAATCTGCTAGTGCCCACCCCACTTTCCGACCACTTCTCCATCACCAGGCCACCGCTAACTCCTCACAGAAAGATTGACAGCTGGCTCATCAGCTGAAGATGAGAGGACTGTCAATCTTTTTGTGAGGAAACAGCTGCGGCCTTGAGGGCAGTGGGCGGATAACAGAGGCGGATACTAGCAGTGTCACAGATGCCTATGTGACATCGTTCCTAAAAAATAAGACTTTTTTTTTTCCAAAAAGGACAGAATGGAGGATCAATATAAAGGTACTAACAGACTGCTTGTTAACTAATAACTGTTAGCACTTTTCAGCTCCTGTTACACAAAGGTCACGTTTGAGAAAGGTCCTACTGGGCCAAAACGTCATGATTGCCCTACCATTTACTACAGTACTATATGTGGCTTGGATGTATTATGACTTTATACTTTCATATATTTACAATTCTGCATATAAAAAAGTAAAAAACAAAATAGTTTCTAAACTTTAAGTGCCATGAATCTATATTTCGGCATGGGTAGACACTCTATTGTTCAGTGTACTAACTGGAGCACTACATGTTAATAATTGCTCCCCTTGTCCCAACTATTGTACCTCTGCAGTATGAGAGGAGTACACCACAGTACTGACAAGGGAAAAAGGCTGGCTGAAGAGTTCTAACAAGCTTGTAGACACATGTAGCGCAAACAGCTGAGCATTAGAGGAAAAACACAAACATTGTAATGATGATTGAATGGGCTTGCTAGATAGAAAGTACACTACAGATCTATTGACCTGTTCATACCTAGAAATGTAACCTTGATAAAGGAACATCTCCTGCATGTATAGGAAAGAAGCGTTGCTAAAAACACTCCTTCAGCCGATAATCGTAATTAACTGAGGAGCCGGAAAGCGCATAATCCTTGGCTGACCGTATCTTTCGAGCTGGCCTTAAATAAATGTTTTACCTGTGTAAAAGAATTTACCTGTGTAAAAGAATTTGTATTTAAATGGCCACACAAATGGTACAGTGATCGTTCATGTGGTCTGGCCACTTGACTAGTTGTATCTTCTAAAGGCACTAGAAATGAGTACCGATCTTACTGATTGGCCGTTTGCAGCCGCGAACGGCTAACAATTGTTACATCTAAAAGGCCCCTAAACTATGAAACTCTCTGCCAGAAGATGTTGTGAAAACTGATTTTTCGGCTGTACAAGAGGTATGAATCCTTTATTTTTTCTCTCTAAATATGAGGCAACTTAGGACTGCACCGTAGTTTTGTCTTTCTTTGGGTTTACACTGTAGACTAATGTGTAGAGCTTGGTGGACTTTTTCAACCTTGCAAATTGTTTTCCAATGCATATATCTAACTATGGGTAATCCTTTGTGAGGAGGATCCACAAAGATCCTGTACAATCTGTTATAAGTGATTCAATCCTGAACTGGAATAAGGTCAGTGTTAAAGGGATATTCCAACTATCATAGTTAATCTTTTAAGGCTCATCAAGTTTTATAGTTTTGCGATACTTATGTACTGTATGTACTGTAATAGTGATACTATATCTATGTATCTATCTTAGCTTATCTATGTATCCATCTATACCTATGTATCTATCAGTGCATCTTATAAAGCTAATGATTTCAGCTACCACGGTGCAAAGATACACCAACCACCCCACCATTTTTCTGCCATTGCCCCAGCCTTCAGCGATGTTGAGGATGTACCACTTAGTGTATTAGGCACTTCCGGTCAGCGAGAGGACACAGATCAGCAGTGCACAGATACAGGAGAAGACAAGTTAGCTGAAGCAGCAGCCATTGACAGATCTCCGCAGCTACAGGAGTGGGTGAGTGGATGTCCTGCAGCCATCGATGACCTGTTTGCGGCTGCTACTTCAGCTAACTTGTTTTATCCTGTATCTGTGTACAACGACTCTCACCAGCCGGTGGTGGCAAAGCACTGTGGTTTCCCTCCTCCCTTCCTACCTCCTGTTTCCAGTGGCCCTCTGTATCAGTTTGACAGGTTTTTTCTGGGAGCGCTGGTGCCAGAGACTTAACCTCAATGATTTGGAGCCTCCTACAGCTCATTAAGGGTTAACTCTCTGGCACCACTGCTCTCAGAACAACCTGACTGGCTGAACAGGCCTGGAACATCATGTCCAAAGTCCTACACCAGGAAAGTCAAATTCCTCTCTACACCAGGAAGCAACTATCGATCGAAGCCGCAGACAGTTGGGACCAGTGCTGCAGCTGGGGAGGTAAATGCACATAATTTTTTTTCACCCACCCCCTCCCTGCCTAGACTACTTCTTTAAATTATACATGAAATGTAGTTGTACTCTGGAACTTGTCTTTGCAATCAGGTCTAAATATAAAGAACAAAGAAATACACCGGTACCTGTCAGCATACAGACCAGACATAAAGTCAACATGTTACAGTTTCCTATAAAGATAGCTGTCACTTGTTGAATGGGTCTACCTTATCATCCTAGCACACATTTACTAAGAGACACTGCTCTGTTGTCTTTAACATCCATAAAAATAACAGATCCACTGCTTTGTGTGAATTTAACAAGATCAATGTATCTTCATGCAGAATGTCAAACATGACTGGTGAGGAGAGATGTACACAGGCTCGCTACCTTTTCTTTTACTGCAAATTAATGCTTTAATAGAAAAACAAGTGTGTATTTTTAAACCTAAAATACATAGATGAATCTAACCTGCTGATAGCCCCTTATAGTGGCAGGGACACTGAGGAGGAAGCTATGTGTGTTACCTTCCTCCTCGGCACTGTTAGCCAGGGTAAACTCCACTCCAAAGCACTGTTAGGAACACTGCCGTGTCATCCAGCCTGTCCCTTCCAATGATAATCAATTGAGGGGATGGGCCAGATGACATAGCAGTGCTCCTAACGGTGCTCCAGAGCGGAGTTTACCCCAACCAACAGTGCGGGACTGGCGCCGAGGAGGAAGGTAACCCACATACCTTCCTCGTCAGCCCCTTATAGCACCAGGGACACTATCAGCAGGTTATATTCGTCTAGAATGTTCATTTAGCAGAGACTTAGAAAACAGTATTTCTTAAGTATATGTTTATCGCAAAGGGATTCAGGTGGCTGCAGGGGTAGGGAACCTTGGCTCTCCAGCTGTTGCAAAACTACAACTCCCATCATGCCTAGACAGACAAAACAGCTTTGGCTTTCCAGGCATGATGGGAGTTGTAGTTTTGCAACAGCTGGAGGGCCAAGGTTCCCTACCCCTGCATTAAAGGAGAAGTCCGGCAATTTTTTTTATTAAAGTATTGTATTGCCCCCGAAAAGTTAAACAAATCCCCAATATACACTTATTACGGGAAATGCACATAAAGAGCTTTTTTCCTTGCACTTACTACTGCATCAAGGCTTCACTTCCTGGATAAAATGGTGATGTCACGACCCTACTCCCAGAGCTGTGGCGGCTCTGGCTGCTGGAAAGGATGACGGCAGAGGGATGCTCAGTGTCCCTCCAGTGCCCTGTTTCCCTAAGTGTCCCCCTGCCATTATCCTCTCCAGCAGCCACAGCCCGCACACCTCTGGGAGTCAGGTCGTGACATCACCATGTTATCCAGGAAGTGAAGCCTTGATGCAGTAGTAAGTGCAGGGAAAAAAGGCACTTTATAAGCATTTCTGGTAATAAGTGTATATTGGTGATTTGTATAACTTTTGGGGGGCAGAAACGAGTTGGGAGAACGGGTGTGGTACTGGAACACTTCATGTGGTTTATATGACCTAGTGTGCTCTAGTATATGATTGAATTGTACTGTGGAATTTTAGTCAGACAGATGGTTTTACCATATGCACGCCAATCACTGACTGAATATATTTGACCAGGTCCACTCTTTGTGACCTTGGTTATTTTACCTGGTGTAGGAATCACCTTTGCTGTTTTTTAGACATAATATAATAAAAGTTATGTTTAAATAGCTACTTTCACTTATTATTTGTAATATGGATACAGCAAGTCCATACATATAACAGTCAGAAAGAGCTACAAGAGTAAATTGCTGTAAATTTCTTTCTATGTAGAGGACTGGAGCGTTTTCAGGTTCCTGTACAATCATACAGGCTCCCAGAAATATAAAATGAAGCCGCCCTTACCTGATGCCCAAAGGCGCAACTCATTTTGGCACAGATAAAGAGCAGTGCATGACATGTAGTATCACACTATACCAGCGATTTTCAACCTTTTTTGAGCCGCGGCACACTTTTTATACTTAAAAAATCCTGGGGCACACCACCAACCAAAATGGCACAAAATGACACTAAACAGTACATATTATACAAATAGTTAATAATATAGATTCTAAATGTATTTATACTCACTCAGTGTGAAACCTGGGCCTGTTTTCTTCTCCCACCTGTGCTTCTCTCCACCATACTTCTCCCCCCTACTTCTCTCCTGTGCTTCTCTCCTCCATACTTCTCCCCCCTACTTCTCTCCTGTGCTTCTCTCCTCCATACTTCTCCCCCCTGCTTCTCTTCACCATACTTCTCCCCCCTGCTTCTCTCCTGTGCTTCTCTCCCCCATACTTCTCCCCCCTGCTTCTCTCCTGTGCTTCTCTCCCCCATGCTTCTCTCCTGTGCTTCTCTCCACCATACTTCTCCCCCCTGCTTCTCTCCACTATGCTTCTCTCCACCATACTTCTCCCCCTGCTTCTCTCCTGTGCTTCCCTCCACCATACTTCTCCCCTGTGCCTCTCTCCCCCATGCTTCTCTCCACCATACTTCTCCCTCCTGCTTCTCTCCTGTGCTTCTCTCCCCCATGCTTCTCTCCACCATACTTCTCCCCCCTGCTTCTCTCCACCATACTTCTCCCCCTGCTTCTCTCCTGTGCTTCTCTCCACCATACTTCTCCCCCCTGCTTCTCTCCTGTGCTTCTCTCCCCCATGCTTCTCTCCTGTGCTTCTCTCCACCATACTTCTTCCCCCTGCTTCTCTCCCCCATGCTTCTCTCCTGTGCTTCTCTCCACCATACTTCTCCCCCCTGCTTCTCTCCTGTGCTTCTATCCACCATACTTCTCCCCCCGCTTCTCTCCTGTGCTTCTCTCCACCATACTTCTCCCCCTGCTTCTCTCCTGTGCTTCTCTCCACCATACTTCTCTCCCCCCTGCTTCTCTCCACCAAACTTCTCTCCCCCCTGCTTCTCTCCGCTGTTTCTCTCCCCCATCCCCAGGTTTTTTTCCACCCCCTTCCTCCTCACCTCCTCTGAGATGGTCGCCTCTGCTGTCCGCCTCACCTACTGGCCACCCGTAGGGCCCGGACGTGCTCCTCCAATCAGCGGAGACCGTGAGCGTGGTGCACTGCTGCACCACCAGCTGGGCCGTAGCGCACACGTTGATTGGATGCGTGCATCACGGCCCGCCGCAGCACACCACACAACCGCCCACATTATAATCCGCCACTGATCGCTGCGCATTGCCGGGGAACAAAACACAGGGGCACCATAGTTTGAGGAAATTTCCCTGCGGCACATCCGACCATGTGTCGCGGCACACTAGTGTGCCACGGCACACTGGTTGAAAATCACTGCACTATACTGTAGAGAGGAAATACCAGACAGCCAACCAGTGCTTGCACTTCACTAATACTGGGATTTTACCAGTAAAATGGCCACTTTCATTAGTCGATCAGCTATTCTTTTTTTACATGTCCTGCAGATCTGGACTGACTATAGCATTGTATGTTGAGTCTGGTCTCAAGTTACAATGGTCCAAAAAGGAACATTGTATGTTCATATATGGTGAAAATATTGTATCCTGAGACCATTGTAAGTTGAGGGATTACTGTACCATGATGCCTGCCTGCTGGTACAGAGGGCTCTCTCCTCTCTTTGTTCCTGTGCTGCAGGATCTGTGAGGAGGCTTGAGGTCTCCCTCAAAGCTCCATCCTCCTCCTCCTCCTCCAGCCACTCTAAGATGTGTCGCCATTGTTCCCTTATCCTGCCTCTGTTTGGTGCAGCGGAAGGACTGCAACCCATCCCCGACCTGGTGCTACCAACAGCCCTGCTTTTTTCACATATTAAACTAATAATTCATGGTACAAATCACTTTAAAAGCAAGTTTCATTTTAGAAAGTTCCATGACTCTCACAGATGTGTCTTTAAGTGAGGATATCCGCATCCCTCTAAACAAACTGGCAAAAGCCCAGATCTCAAGAAAAATGTATTGTGACTGAGACTCCAAATATTTATACAAGCCATTCACAGATTCCATGTTGATGATTTTGCTACCGTCAAAAAAAAAAAAAAAAAGACATGTCATTTTTAGCTCTTGCAGATATTCTAAGGCTGCATTCACACGTTCCGTGTTCCTCAGGACGTGGAATACCTGTAACAGACTCTACCCCCCGGGCAGCATCTGTAATTTGATGCTGGGAGCGGGGAAACTGTACTGATCTGCGCCACGCTGTAATTACAGCGCCACGCGGTTGATTCATTAAAGCGTGGCGCATATCTGTACAGTTCCCCCGCTCCCAGCATCTTATCACAGATGCTGCCCGGGGGGGAAAGTCCGTTACAGGCATTCCACGTCCGTGCTCTGTGAGGAACACGGAACGAGTGAATGCAGCCTTAGGCTATGTTCACACAACGTATATTTTCGTAAAACCAAGGTCATTATAAAACTATACTCTACGTCCGGGATCCCTTGCGGCACTGCAAACAACTGACACATCAGTTTTCTGCGCCCGCTGTTCATTAAATAGCGGCCGCAGAAAACCATGTCAGTGCACACTGTGGAGCAATTGGATGCGGCTGCTCGCTCCATAGCATGCAGTGTAAAGTTCTGATGCGGGCGCGCACAGATGCGCTCGCATCAGAACACTGAGGCCCAAAAGATAATCCGGCCAGTATTGCAATACCGTCCGGGATGATCTTTTTAGAGATCGGTTGGTCACGGAACGGCCGGTCTCTTACGCTATGTCAACATAGCCTTAATGTAGAAATCCATATTCATGATTCCTCAGACATTTATTTTTATGTGACATTAAAAATAATCCAAGGACATTTCAAAAGTCTGGTCGAAGAAGTCCTGTGAAATTCAAAACAGGCAGGTTGGCAGAGGGGTGGGGGAACTTAATAAACAAGGTATACTTACCCATCCCTGTGCCTTTGTACTTTGCTTCTGGGTCTTGCTGATGGCTGCCAGCTGTAATTTTTGGCTGGAATTCAGGTATGTCACATAGCCGGCTCTTCCAGATGGCCCGACTAATCAGTTGCCCGCTCAATCAGTCAGTGACTGGGGCAGTGTCCAGTCACTGATTGGCTGAGCAGCCAGTCACTCTGCATGCAGCTGGAGGAGCTGCTGGACATTGGCAGTTGGACCCGGGAGTGGCAATAAGGGGCAGGAGGATAGAAAAGTATATGCTGTTAATTATATTCCCGCATCCCCCTGCCCTTTTTTTTCCATTTGACAGGACATGTTTCCTAACAAGCACAAACACTGAATGGCAAAGTTTAAGTGGCAGCGAATGCAAAGTGTCTGTAGATGTGCCCTGTTTTCATTACTTTTCCATCCCATTTACAGTTTATAAGATGCTTGGTCATGCACTATAGTCATGATTGTGTTTTATTTAGTGCTATTTATTATATTGTCATCTTTATTTTCACAATTTTGCTGGCTGAATTAGGCAGACCCTATATATGAAGACACCACTTCAACAAGTTATTTTTCTCACTAGTTTAGGGGGATGGGGACAATTTCTGAGGATTATCCTTGGAACTGACCTGAGATTATCTAATCTGCAGCGCATTTATATCTAGTTGAAAAACATGTACAAAATAAGGCAAGAGTTGTTCTTGTTTGGGCTGGGTTCACACTACGTATATTTTAGTCAGTATTGTGGTCCTCATATTGCAACCAAAACCAGGAGTGGATTAAAAACACAGAAAGGCTCTGTTCACACAATGTTGAAATTGAGTGGATGGCCGCCATTTAATGGCAAATATTTGCTGTTATTTTAGAACAACGGCTGTTATATTGAAATAATGGCAGTTATTTACTGTTAGGGTATATTCACACGGGCGGGCTCGCAGCGAGATTCTCGCTGCGAGCCTGGCAGTTCCCATACACTACATACTTGCTGCGGTCTAAACGACCGCAGCGAGTATGTAATTATACCGCCCTTAACCCCTTCTGCTCCCGCCCGGCTCCCCCGCTGTAAGCATACTTTACCTGTCCTTGCTGCACGGGTCCGGCGTCCTGCTCTCCTGTCCGGCCAATCAGTGGCTGCGGCTGGGCGACACACTAATTGGCCGGACGGGAGAGCAGGACGCCGGACCCGTGCAGCAAGGACACGTAATGTATGCTTACAGCGGGGGAGCCGGGCGGGAGCAGAAGGGGTTAAGGGCGGTATAATTACATACTCGCTGCGGTCGTTTAGACCGCAGCAAGTATGTAGTGTATGGGAACTGCCAGGACCTGCTGGGCTCGCAGCGAGAATCTCGCTGCGAGCCCGCCCGTGTGAATATACCCTTATATGGCAGCCATCCACTCAATTTCAACATTGTGTGAACAGATCCTTTCTGTGTTTTTAATCCACTCCTGGTTTTGGTTGCAATATGAGGACCACAATACTGACTGAAATATACTGTGTGTGAACCCAGCCTTGTAGTGTACACTTGACGTATGCTCCTAATAAACATGCTATGGAGTTTAATAGACAAATGCATGTAAAACAGGTGTTCCTTTGGCATATATTTAGCAGCGATATCTCAACACTCCTTTTTATTAAAACTGTACACAAAAAAGTTTCAGTTTTTATTGTAGTCATTGGCAACTGTCTGGTTATACAACGAACAAGGTGCGAACCTAGGTTTACAACTCTATTTTGGACTGCCACATTGATGGAAGAAACCACACACCAGAGTCTACTACAACATACTTGCATATGTGCAGACATATTTTTCCATTAAAATACAGATAACTATAGTAATACATTCACTCAATTCTCCAGTGATAAAGCTAGTGATTGATAACGTTGGCTGCTGCCAAAAGAAGACAATTGAGTTCCCTGTGAATTAGAATGCATCATATCCTGCTTCAGTCTAAAAACATGGGAAATTCTGATTAATACATTACCTATTTTTATTGTCCCTAGACCTAAAGCATTTTTGTGTAGGGAAAATATGTAACAATCCTCAGTGTCTTTAAAATGTTCCCAGTTCGGTTGGTTTCACAAGTAGCATTTTGGTCAGTATGTTTGGCCAAAACCAGAAATACTAACCAAAACACTATAAGGGAACCTAGCCTAGGGATGGCTTATGGCAGATTAATGTCAATGTCAATGCAAGAATAATGCATGTTAATTCAGAATTTGAAGACAGTAGTAATTAGAGATGAGCAAACCTCTAGCCGCCTTGATTCCTGGTGCCTAAAGAAGTTGGGTGCAGCCTAGTTAGATGCTGTATCTATGTTTTCCAGGCAGCCCTTGGGCTGCATCCACCTTCTCCAGACAGGGAGATTTAAATGATCATCAATTGGGGTTATGCGAACCCCGAACTTACGGCAAGTTTGCTAATTTTTAGAAGTAGTTAAACAATTCACTGAACTATAATTATATATTGTTGCATTCTGCCAAATTTAAATCTATTTACTGAAATGTTTGATCACTCCATACACCTTATATCTTTGTCATCTGTACTCCATGCTTACAGCAGGTTCGGCTATCAGTATAAGGTGTGTGGGGCTCTCCTGACTGTCGACTCACAGAAGACGTCAGTGGAGATAGTGGTCAGACGTGATGGAAAATCAGTACTCTACCACTTTGCTCTGGGAGAGACAAGCCGCAGTCAGATTCATTAACATGAATCCCCACTCACTTTACCAGAGAAAGCTACATATATTAATACAGTGGTGCCTTGGATTACGAGCATAATTAATTCTGGGACTGTGCTTCATTGAAATCATTGAAATGCAGACAATTGGTTCCACACCCCATAAACAATAATTTTTTATTCTGAATAAAATGTAAAACAAATGAAACAAACATTTAGATACAGCTGAATATGTGATATTATAAGTTACTGTATAGTATAACAATCAGCATGTGGAGTATAATGTATAGTAAGTGCATAAACATGAAAAAACAGACGCAGATTGTCGATACCAGGAAGTGACAATCACAGCTGTGCAGGAGGACAATGACAGAAACTTTTTTATACAGCAGTGTGAATGGCTGAGTGTAAGTGCAGGCACATTATAGGAGCAGTGTGTATAGCTGAGCGTAAGTGCAAGCACATTATAGCAGGAATGGAGAGGATGGGAAACACAAGGGCTGAAAAAGACTGCAGGGAGTATGAAGGAAAGAGTAGGGTATATGTGGGCTTATAAATAAAGCACTCTGTCTGGAAAGAGAGGGGTTGCAGCTATGAAGGGATTACCCCACAGTCCTGTCCCCTGATGTGAGCCCCAGCCTGAAGTGGATCTTCTATGATTTGGAAGGTGAGGGAGACTTCCTGGGTCAGAGTACAGTGCTGTAGACCACGCTATGCACACCATTCCACTCCCCCTCCCACCCAGTACAGGGAGCTCTTAAACCAAAGCAATGCTCTTAAACAAAGTGTCAATTTTGAAAAACTGTGAGCTCTTAAACCAAAACGCTCTTAATCCAAGTTACTCTTAAACCAAGGTACCACTGTATTTTGTTTGCCCCAAAACTGATATTTTATAATGTAAATAAATTGATGTAAGTACATTGTTAAATCTACCCCACTGTTTGTCAATTATTGTTATCAATTTAGTAAAAATAACAAAATCTCCCTCCTTCCTGACTAAACTCATATAGGTGGCCAGTTAATAGTCTACCTAGTCTACAGAAATACCACGGTTATATTGTTACAAATATTTGAGCTTACATTTATCATGCTGGTGATCTTGTTCTAAGGTAAAACAAGCAAAGCTTTATTCCTCACAGTGGCTAATGAGCTTTGGGATGATTTGGTCTTGTCCCCTTTATGCAGTATATACGCAGAGGTTCATAAATCCTAAAGATGAAAAATCCCCTTACCCAGAAATGGTGCTAGTCGCTAAATCCCTTCATTCTCCATATGACTCACAATTAAGCTGTGACAGCACTGTAGCGGTGAACAGAAGCGTAAAACCCACTGATAATCATATAGAAAGAGAAGATTGGGAGAGGGGTCTGAATGTAAAAACAAAACTATTGTGCAAATCAATAAACTTGTTTTTCCACCTATAAGTCTATAACGTACTGCTCTTAATAAAGAAGAGGGTGACCCCATATACCATACTGTCTTGCTTGATGTTTTTCATGAGACAAAATTCAGAAAATTGTAACACAGAACTAAATTTATGAAATATCTTTTTAATCATGGCTTCAATAAAGAAAAATCTCTATAAAACAATATAAAGTCAGAGCTTACTAGTGTGAAAGGAAAAACAGCAAGCCTAAAACACAAAAATAAATAGTGAATGAGATTGTTTACAAATTTTATTCACATTTACACAATACCTGAAAGCCGCAACTTTCCACTACGACACATCACAGTGCAAAGGGTTAATGTCACCATAACGCTTTATGTATCAGCAGAGTATGTTGTATCTACTCCATGTACCAATTTGTAAGGGTGTATAGTGTTAATACTGTACATGAACTAAAAATATACAGCTTTTTATCTATGCCCCATTGTTTCACAGGAAAAGTTACCCTTCCACGCTGGATGGTCAGTGATGTCAGGACAGAAACATCTATAACTGAGTTATACTAATGGGAAGCTGGGTGTGTATTATCTGAAAGGATATTGTTTCACTAAAAAAGGTAACATGTCCCATAGAAATCAACTCCCTGAAGTTACCAAACCGCTTCCTGACTCTGAGAGCAGAGAGGAAGGGAATTCCAATCAGCAGAACAAAAGCTATTCCACTAGTACAAAAATATCAGGCTTATCAGAAGAACTGTTCAGACAAGTCAGTCTGATAAATGGAAGTTTAAGGACTGTGGCTATGTTTACACACTATTAAAATGACGGGCGTCATTTGGTGTCAAATAACGGCAGTTATTCATTTAATAATGCCCACTCTTATGTAATAACATTAGTTATTTGCTGTTAAATGACAGCCGTCCGAAAAACAAGAGTCATTTTGATGGTGCGAGAACATAGCCTTACAATAAACCCATCTCCGTGCCTTTGCAGCCTTTCCGATATCTGCCAGAGGGGCCAATCCATCAGCAGGTCTGTGACATTATTATTATTTATAAATGCCCTCAATTTCAGAGCACTACACAATAGATAGGGGTAACAAACAGGAACTATACAAGATCAAGAACACATTACATGAAGGCAAATGGCAGACTTTTACATGGGGAAGGAGGATACTGCCTGCGAGGGCTTACAATCTATAAGCTACATTACAGCCCAAGGAGCTGGGGATGTGACGTATGTAAAAGCCAGCCAAAAATGGTGTCTGGCGGCTGGCAGAGAGAGGTGAGAGCGGCGATATGGGGTCACGTGGACAGGTAAGTATTCTTTCTTTATTATGTTCATGCACCCCTCTGCCTGTCTGGTGCATTTGAAGTCTGACTTCTCTTTGTACATAGATGATTTTAATAAACCAGGGCCATAGTTTTAGATACAATTAATTCACATTACCCTTTATGTACTATATTGTATCTTTAGTTATGCCTTCTATCTTATCAGAGGAAAATGGCAGAAATCCTGAGGGTCCTATTGCATGGGTTGATTTTTTGCCCAATCAGGCAGAATCGAGGAGATATCTCTCCATTTAATAAAGACAATGATCAGCACAGCACCACAGCCATCCCTGACACTTCTAAACCATCTCTGATCAAGGTGGGACAGCGCCAGTGATTGGCTGAAGGGCCTGTGACTTCAGCGACTTGGAAGTGTCAGCGGCGCCTGTAGTGAGCTGGGAACAGGCAGTAGCACACCAGGGAACTGTGGACAGGCAAGTATAGATAATCTTTCATTATTTTGCTATTTTAAAGCAAGGGCTGCATAGATGTACGATCGCTAATGATGTCTGTGCAGCCCTGACTGCACAATTATTGAGCCGTCTAATAGGCTCAACTACAGTAAATGTTGACCCATTTAATACAGCACTTTAGGTGGGGATAAACCTTCAATACACCCTTATCTCTCCTGTCCTCCCCATACACATAAACGTTTTTCATAGGGAGGAGAGGGTTAAGCCATAGCCAAAGTGCTCTGGCTTCAGCTTATCTCTCAAAGAATAAAGGTGCCAGGCAGTGATTTTCCATTATGCCTGACCCTTATCTCTACTGACATCTTGTCAACGGAGTGTCAGGAGAGCCCTATACACTTTATACTGACTTGATGGTGGGTTCAATCAACAGAAGTATAAAGTGTATGGGGACCATCAAGCCGCTAGGTTTATTGCACCAAACAATAGAGCATCATGCAGACCTCATTTTTGCAGTTTCTGTTTATTTATTTGTTTTTTTTAAGTATTGCTAAAGGCATCTCTTAAAAACAACCCTCATCTTTCATTTACCACGTGCAGCTGCAGATTCCTATGTTTTTAATCCTAATGGTCCTTTTACATGGACAAATTTCCGTTTTAAATTTACATGATAGTGGCTGCATTTAAGCAATTATCTGCTTGTGTAAATACAGCAATAGTGAAGAGAAAATGTATAGCCTATTACCAAGGCTGTATCCCTGTTTTCCAGGCGGTGTCTCCAATTTCCAACAGAACGGGAAGGCATCGGAAATCAAATGACGAAGGTTCGAGTTCGATCGAAGCTGAAAATTCCTGATGTTCGATGATCTCTATCCATGAAGAAGTATTTATTAAGGCAAATATACATACAACTAGCATGTACACAATGTGCCTGTGGTCCACCAGTGATGAATACATGAATTTCTACAATGTTCAGCACAAGACTGACAATCTGAATGGGTGAAGCTGGCCATAGAAGGAACAATTATCATTAAAATTGTCTATCCACGGTAATGGATATTGTATGAGATATTAACATTATTTATTTGATCTTAAAAGGAACCTGTCAGTCGGGATGCCGTGGCGGAGCCCCGGCGGAGCCCGGCATAGGTAACCATCCCTCGGAGTCCCCCTGCTGGATCCGGTCCCTGGGCGGAGAAATCACGGCCCGAAGCAGAGCGCACGCCTTATGCAAAGCAGGTGAGATGACTCCGATGTCCATAGAAAATGACTGGAGCAGTCATCCCTTTAACTGTCACTGTATAGTATATCATATAGTATAGCATGCTCGAGTCCATCCGAACCCAATCGTTCAGGATTTGATTAGCTGGGGCTGCTGAAGTTGGATAAAGCCCTAAGGCTATGTGGAAAACATGGATATAGTCATTGGCTGTATCCATGTTTTCCAGACAACCTTAGAGCTTTATCCAAGTTCAGCAGCCACCGCTAATCAAATGCCGAACGATCGGGTTCGGATGGACTCGAGCATGCTCAAGGTTCGCTCATCTCTAATGTTTACCAATCCACACCTTATAGTTCACTAGTGTTCATATCCCACATTTTGATTTGTTTACATTGTTCCTGTACTTTTTAAGTGATGGTGAAATTTTCCCTTTTGCTTGTAGACGACTAATGAGGTTAAAAGGTGCCGTCCAGGATAGAGGGATCTGTTTGTTCATGGTAGGAAGGTCCTTGGTCTTATTTTGTGCATGGCTGACCCTTTGTACAATTGAAGAGAGTCTGCCAAAGGGAGGTAACTGACTGAATTCATTTCCTGAATGTGTTGTAAAAATAATCTTTTAAAAAGGGATGGGGCAAAAGGTGAATAAAGGCACAGGAGTAACTGGAATGTACAGTGGAACTCACTGGAGTCTACACTTTACTAAAGAAACAAGTAACCAGTAATCCTAATATGGAGCACGGACCCATTACAGCTGGAATGTAGAAACACAAAAGAAGCAAAGTCAGTAGAACTGTTTTTTGAGCAAATACTCTCTACAAAAGATTTACTTCAGATGTCTGAACTACCTACAATGTGTCCCAAAACACAGACAGACTCTATAGCAGGGATATGTCAGGAAAGAGCCAGGATGAAGAAAATAGATAGACATACACTATTGGGGTACAGTATACAAGACACTCATGGATATAACACAATCATAATATATGGACAGTATATCAGAAAAGATTTTACCCTTACCCTAGGAAACCTGCATGCTGTCCTTCCCATCAAATTCTACTACTTATAGTGTAACTTTAAGGGTATGTGCACACTGAGGAAAAGGCAAGGAATTCAGCTTGAAATTCAGCTTGAAATTCCTCCCGTAAAATATGTACAGAGCAAAGTCCCATTGTGTTCAATGGGTTTTCTGCTCTGTTGTTCACACTGCAGAATTTCCGAGCAGAATTTTCTGCTGTAGATCTGCTAGAGGAATCCTATAGAAGTCAATGGGGGGCTTAAATTCTGCTTGAATTCTGCCTGAAAACTTTCTGCTTCAATTCCTCGAGAATTCCTCAGTGTGCACATACCCTAAGGGCCCTTGCACACGGAGCAATTCTCGAGGAATTGTAGCTGAAAGATTTCTGCTTGAAATTCCTCGCCTATTCTGCTCTGGCAGAATTTGAGCGGAATTCGGGCGGAATTTGAGCCGTATCCGCGCGGAAATCAAGCGGAATGCAAGCGGAATTACCAGCAGAATTCAAACCCGATTGACTTCTATAGGATTCCTCTAGCGGAATCCGCCCAAAGAATTGACATGTACATTCTTTGGGCGGAATGCGGATTCTGCGCGGAATCCGCGCGGAATTCCGGACGGAAATTTACTCTGTGTGCACGGGCAGTCGGAAATCCCATTGTTCTCTATGGAAAGAGCAATGTTGCATTTACACGGGCGGAATTCCACGCGGATTCCGCCCGCTTTTTATGGCGGAATTCGGGCGGAATTCCGCGAGAATTGCTCCGTGTGCACATACCCTAACAGAGGGTATATTGTGGAATATGCTATGTTTAAAATGAAACATATACCATGTAGCTTTTGTAGGATGCCACTGCATTTTATAAGGTTAAGAAAAGATACAACAAAGTTTACCAGCCCAATTGTCACCAAAGGAGTACTCTTTAGACTTCCATCGGCTGAGCCTTTTGTTATGTTTGGTAAAAAAAAGGTTGTAGTCCTTATAAAAACAGCACACATTGTCCACAGATACACAGCACTTATTTATTTATTGCACAGGCTATTATTATTGAATAATGTAGAAGTCTGTGTGTATGACCTGTGCATGTGTGTCTTTAATTGCTAGGCTTGTTTTCCAGCCATACAGAGGTACATTCCATCACAGAAGTGTTGCCTACATTTCCCATACATCAACTGGCTTTGCAGAGAAGGGGTGGAGCCTAATCACTGCAGTTCACCTAATTAGGCTGCATGTGCTGGGATCCCGCCAGGTGAACTGATTAGACTTATTAGTGCGTTGAGGTCAGTTCACATTGTGTGCCGTTTTTATGTGTTTTTTTTTTAAGAGAAATATTGCTATAAGGCAAACATGATTTGACACACACACACACACACATACTGTGTATATATATATATATATATATATATATATATATATATATATACCATATGACAAAAATTATTAGTGTAAACTACTTAGTTTTATGACAAAATGGAAGTCATACACACCAACAAAAAATGTAGCTGTTTCCTTCCATAGCTGAGCTGCAACAACACCTACAAACCAGAGCAATGCTGTTTCTGGAAGTAATAGGATTTTTTTTTTTTTACTCCTGAGTAACCCCTTTGAAACAACTGACATGAATAGCTCTTTTATCTTGTTACAATAGGAAATCCCAGAAAGTGGTAAAGTAAATTACATTATTATAAAAAAGATAAAATTGTGTTAAATGTATGGTTTTTCATGGGGTTTGTATTTTCTTCCCATCAGTACTCTGGTCTATCCCACACTCTAGTACATAATGATCGGATATCAATTCAGAAGCACAGAACATGAGAAAATATTATTTATTTGCTTGAAAAAAAAACTTCCAACAAATGTGGTTGGTAAATCTACAGTAATTGAATTTAAACATGTCTGGGATACACATATATCTAACTTAAAGGGGTTTTCTACTTAAAACTTGTCCCCACAGGATAAGGGACAGGTAAGAGAATGAATGGAGCTGCCAGAAAGAGACCCGAGTACAGCTCTTTCCGTCAGTTCCATAGAGAATGAATAAAGTTGTAGGTCATGTGCCAACCCATGGCTCTATTGAAAACAAAGGCGCTGGTGGCTGATCTGGAGATCGCCAGGGGTACGGAGGTCGGACCCCCCCACAATCTCTTACTTGTCCCCTATGCTGTGGATAGGGGACAAGTTCATTTCAAGAGGAAATCCCCACTAAGATAACAAGAAAGGAAATACAAAAAATGCAGATGTACCCAGTGGTCTTTTCCTGCTGACAATCCTCTGTTTTTATATCCCTAGTGTGTGTCTGAGAAATTTGGTAAAGAATTTCCTTTCATCAACAACAACTGATGTGTAGGCCAATCAGATATTGGTGATGTGTAGAGAAAATGTTTCGGATAGTATGGGCTACAGTAGATAATGGTATGTGGTTGTGTCTGTTTGCTTGCTATCGGCTCCTAGACAACGCAGCTACACTAGCACACACTTACACTGAAATCCGAGCCAAAACACTTTAACTGGAGTCAGGCTGTACCAGGAAAGATATGGCAATATATTACTTGAGATCACCGCCTTCATACCCATAAAAACCTGTGAACTCATAAAATTTGGTTTCATTTTTTTCTTTATTTTCAGAAACATTTAATTTGTCAAACTGGACATATCTGTGTCTGACAGTGCACCAGACGTATCTGTGATAGCACAGGCATGTTTTTTTATTATTATTCCCACCATTATTCATAGATAATGAGTTACATTTTCCAGTCTCTATTTCCAAAGTGCTCTAGTTCAAAAGGCTATGGGGATTATCCAGAGCAAAATGCTTAATGTGTGCCAGTCTCACTTGTTTACATATTGACCCTTTCTTTGCAGCACTGATAAGAGCCATTATTGTTTTAATTGATGAAGACAAGCAATGTGGTTCTTCACACGATCACAAAATCACCTGCACATTTAAAGGGGTTATCCATTAGAAAAACATGCCTACTTTCTTCATGGCTAAGGACTAGGCAAACACCTATCCTTGGCGGATGAGGTCTGCTACAACGTTTATTGTCATCAGCCACACATTGGTATATATCTGTGCTGTCAGTTTCCTGATCACAAGCAGTGCATACTTACCATCCACGCTGCTTGTGATTCGGCATGTCTCTCCTGTCTTCAGACGCTGCTGTATATTCAGGCCCCCCTCCTCCAGAATTATTGACAGCTGGACGAGATGGGACCTGAAGATACAGCCGACACCCAGAGGACAGGAGAGACATGCTGGATCACAGCAGCATGGTAAACATACGCTGCTTGTCATCTGGAAACTGAGAGCACAGATATACACAATGCGTGCGCCACATTTATCATTTTTCAGATGGGCTCCGTGTGATCGGGATTTATGTAGAGGCAATGCGCCTATACATAAGTCCCCTGAGCTCCGGAGCTGCGGGGACATTTGTAAGCCCGGCGTAAAAAATGCCGGACTTCATAAACGTCCCCCATAGTTTCTAAGGCTGCGTGAATACAACAATTCTTTGTGCAGCCTGGCAGCTCAATTTCTTGTGCCATGTAAAGGCACCAATCTCGCTGATCGGTCGTTTGTTTGTGGCCGCCCCCAGTCGAGAAACCTATTGAACTTTAGTGTTTGTTTGTTTTTTAACACATCTCCATAACACAGCAAATGTTTTTCCTTGTATTGAGGATAACTCTCTTTTTTTACTAGACAGCAGAATCCTCGCTCAAAAGTTTTGGTGACAATTTTTATAATTTTCCATTTTATTAACTATAGTGTAAAAGAATCCTGATATCTTGTAGTTTTCATACTCACCACTGGGGCTAAAACTAAGCTGACACTTGTTCTGTCTGTAGTGATAAGAGGAGGCTGCTGTAAAGTAACCTATTTGTCACTGGTAGATATTGAAGCCCGAGTACTGCCTGGAAAACAGGGATACAGCCTATTACCTAGGCTGTATCCCTGTTTTCCAGGCGGTACTCAGGCTGTCTCCACTTTCCCCATGATCGAACCTGAAAAATCCTGATGTTAGATCATCTCTACTCTCAAGCACCTCAGCAAGCACAAAAAGGTTAAGCACTAAACTATGTGTATGTATATTTTGTGAAACATGTACTGTTATACTGAGAAGCCTTACAATAAAATTGTTCTATTTTTATATAGCCGTGACTCTGTCGTCTTCTGTACGCACCAGCACCTATACACACAGCACCGTACACCTTGGGTTATTTTTCCCCTTTCTGTGGGTGGCGGTGCCGACAGTCCTGGTGGGTCAGTTGCCACTCAGGACTACAAGAGCCCAAGGGACCCGCAACAACCCAACAGGTTACTGACCATCTTGGGGACACAAACCGGCCATCTACAAAACAGGTACCAACATCCCACCTGTGTGCTGGATTAGCACTGGTGATACAGAAAAAATAGATTAATGTGTTCACTTTGCCTCCAACCATCTTAGATTTCAATCTGATCAAGCATTTGTGTGATGTGTGGGAGAAATCAGTCAGATCCATGAAGGCTCCAATTGTGCTGGAAAATAATTTCTAATCTGAGGATACTGCTTAGTTACTAGCTCCTGAGTATAGTGGTATAACTGTTTCCTGCATCAGTACCTTGTGCTGGCGATTGTGAGTACAAGCCTAATGTATTAATGACTCCTGCATCCCATCACCCCTACCTGTAACTGACAGGTCTCTGCATCAGCTCTATATGGGGAAACAGAAAGCTGCTACACATGATCGCCAGCACAAAACTCAGTGTGCCATTGCAAACTAATAAAACTGTGCTCTGATGTCAGATGATCATGTTTATATCTTTACATTCAGCATTTCTAGAGTTACTAAATAGTGTCCTTGAATCATGCGTCATTTTCCTGCTGATAGCTTACCTTTAATAAATCTGTCACATGACCTCAAGACACCTTCAGTGGTAGATATTAGGCAAGCCGTTCAAATGAAATGGCAAATTGGTTTATACATGGCCTTGTATTAAAGGGAAATTTGTAGGAGGTTGCTGTTATGTTCCCATAGCGTATGGGACGCTGAAGAAAACGCCACACCCTCAGGCTGGGTTCACACTATGTATAACACTGGCCGTTCTGCGCCTGCATCAAAATGGAGTGTGTGTCCGGAGCCGCACGCTCCATTGTGTGAACTGACATGTGATATTCAATGAATAGCAGCTGCAGAAAACTGACATGTCAGTTTTTGGTGTGGCCGTATGGAGTCCTGGCCGAAGCATATACTATGTGTATACGCTACGGCCGGGATTCTATTCATTCACATACAAATTGCAACAACGGCCGTGATTTATACAAAACATACATGTGAACATAGCCTCATGCTGCGTTTTAAAAACAACAAAACACAGAGTCTCAAAAAAGCCTGAGAGGAAAGAAAAATGTCACACCAAAACAAAAAACGCTGTGTGTAATCATAAAATTTCATTGACTCCCACCTAACATTTGGCTGCTGGCTTTCTTGCAAAAAATAAATAAAAAATAATTCCATAGTGTTTTTTTTTTTTTTTGCCAAGTTTTGAGGCAGTGTGAAGCCAGCCTTAGGCTGGGTTCACACACAGTATATTTGAGTCAGTATTGTGGTCCTCATATTGCAACCAAAACCAGGAGTGGATTGAAAACACAGAAAGGCTCTGTTCACACAATGTTGAAATTGAGTGGATGGCCGCCATTTAATGGCAAATATTTGCTGGTATCTTAAAACAACGTCTGTTTTCAATCCACTCCTAGTTGAGGTTGCAAAATCCTGACAAAAATATACTGTGTGTGAACCCAGCCTAAGGCTGGGTTAACACTACATTTTTCCTATGCGTTTTTTTTTAATCCACCAACCCCCCCCCCCCAAAAAAAAACAAAAAACAAAAAAAAACTGATGCATTTGTGTACATCCATTTTGATGTTTTTCCATTGACTTCCACTATAGAAAAAAAAACTAAACAAAAGAGATCTGTTTCTTTTTAATGGACACAAAAATGAAGTCGACTATGTTTTTGTGTCCGTTAAAAAAAAGAAAGAAAGAAAAGAAACCGTTTTTAGTCGTTTTTTTTTGTTTTGTTTTTTATAATAGAAGTCAATAGAATAATGGATCAAAACAGATGCACACAAATACATTAATTTTTTTTTCAAAAACGTACACTTCCCATCATGCCTGGACAGCCAAAGGCGAAGCTTTAGTCCATATTTTTTGTAATAAAATGGGAACCTTGGAGGATTTATTACTATTATTACCAAGGCAGCTATTATTCGTTAAAGAAGTGTCTTTAGTCTGGAGGAAGATAGGACATGTCAGAAAAGTGTGACTAGTGGGGATCTGACCTTCCTTCATTTCATAAATGTGCTGGTTTTCCTTCTTGGCAAGCGATCCAGTTGTGTATGTGAGGTCACTTTCCATTAAAATGAATAATAGTTGCAAATAGTGACAGCAAATGCCATTAAGAAACACATCTGGGAAGATTGAGGTAAGATGCGCACATGGCTGTGTTCTATTTCTTTATAGGCATTTACAGGCCCAGTGGAGGACACGGAGGGAGGGACATGTCACATGCTTCTCCATGTTCAGCCATCTTATGGACAGGATTGCCATTCAGCGTACAGACCAGGATGGCACAGTCTCGAGAAGGGGGGCCTGATATCCGAGCTGGGAGGTACTGTACACAGAGAGGTCTGCTGTCAGTAAGTGCTGGGAGTACACTTACTCATACTGTACACTGAACTATTTTACTATAAAGTGGCCAACCCCTTTAATACCATGTAACCTCAATATGCCCTCATATCACCAGTTCTTCACTAACTTCTAGAATCTATACTAATATTCAATGGCATATCATGTTTGCGGCTGGATGAATCTAGTTACAATACACATGGTAGAATAATGACTATTACATAGCACTAAGCATTGTGGCAAAGGCAGTATGATAAACATAGCACAAGACAATGGGAAAGGAAATCCCTGCCCTTAATTTTTTAAAACACACATGGGAAATAGGGACACGTAGACATAGCAGGTGAAAGAATACAACGTTTACATATAAAGCTTGAGAACATCTGTGTCTCAACTCACAGATCTTTACAGAAATGAATGTAACATTTGTCATCTAATTCACATTATGCTATTACTCAATATCTCCCCCGTTATAGATACTTGCTGATGAAAAGAGATAATGTACAATTAAACTGTTTTTTTTTATAGAATACGTAGTAAAAAAGGGAAGAATCTGTGTAAAAGGGTGTGCGGATTGTTCTACTTTTCTCATGTAAAAGGAGTGAGGGTGCACATATAGACATAATACACAGAATGTTAGCAGCATGAAAATGATTCCTATAGTAGACGCCACACAAAGAAAACCATTTAGCACTAGGCTTACAAGTTCTTTGATGTTGTCTGATACAGCAAGTACTTTACAGCTTTGCAGTTGTTGGGCTAGGGCTATATGACAGACTTTATTGTTAACGCTGTAATGGTATGTAGAGTCATTCACCAATGTTTTCTGTGAAAAGCATTAAACAAATCAGACCTGACACCACACAGTTGTAAGGTTGGGCAAACCTTCTGGAAAAGTGGCCAGCGGTAAAGCTGTTCTATGCACTAGGTTCATGTCATCATCAAATGATTAGGCTATTAACATTGGAAACATGGGGGGAGGGGGTTAACAGCAACCCACTAAGGGTGGTATTAGACGGGCCGAGCAGGGCCCGATAATACCTGTAAACGAGCAGCGATCTGCTAGATTGTTGCTCATTTACTGGGCCTATTACACGGCCCGATAATCGTTTGACAAGAGCTGCAAGGACATCGTTACCGATGTCCTTGCAGCCCTTGCTAAACTGGCATACATTACCTATCCACGTTCCAGGGCTGCTCCTACCATCCGCTTCTCCTGCCGTCCGCTTCTCCCGGGGTCCTGTGCGCGCTCTAGCTTCACAGCGGCCTGTCAGCTGGTAGGCCGCTCAGCCAATCACAGGCCGGGACCTACGCGGCCTGTGATTGGCTGAGCGGCCTATCAGCTGACAGGCCTCTGTGAAGCTAGAGCGCGCGCGGGACCCCGGGAGAAGCGGACGGCAGGAGCAGCCCTGGAACGTGGATGGGTAATGTATATCGTTAGTCGCCGGCCACACACCGCTATTACACGCAGCGGTGCGCGGTCGGCGCCCGACGAAAATAGGGTCTAACCTATATCAACGATCAGCCGATGATCCTTGTCATCGGCTGATCGTTGAATTTATTACACGGAGTGATAACACAGGTCAACAAAAATAAATAAATTTACTGGTGTCCAAAATATTTTAATGATGTTGGGGTATTTTTGGGGTGCTGATTCTGAATATGCTATCAGTTTTGCAAGATTGGCTCAAGTTTTTTTTCATGTCTTGTTCATTTTTGAAGATTACTTTCTAAAACTAGTTAAAATAAACTAAAATCAACATTTACTTTGTAAAATTTATAGTATTCATGACAATAGCAATAAAGTTAATGCGCGTGTAGCAAATTATGTCTTTTTTTTTTACACATTTCACGAAAATTCTCAAAAACTTGAGCCAATCTGGCAAAACTGATGACATATTCAGAATCAGCACCCCAAAATTACCCTAAATTCGTTGAAATATCTTTGGCCCCAAAAATGCTGTTGACCTGTGTAATCGGCCGAATCGGGCCAATTCGGCCGATTATCGTTCTGTGTAATAGTACCCTAGGACTGAAGGCCCTATTCCACCAACAGATCTGACGACAGATTATCTGCCAAAGATTTGAAGCCAAACCCAGGAACACACTATAAACAGAGATCAGGTCATAAAGGAAAGACTGGATTTCTCCTCTTTTCAAATCCACTCCTGGTTTTGGCTTCAAATCTTTGGCAGATAATCTGTCGTCAGATCTGTTGGTGGAATAGGGCCTTGAAGTAACAGAGCAATTGATATTTCAGCACTTTCTGAAGACCAAGGTGATTAGAGTAATGAGAAATAAATTTTACATGGTGATAGCTAGTGGTTACAAAAATACCCCAAAACACAGCCCCATTTAGGTGTGTACTACACACAGCCCTGAAAACCATCTTATGTTATGGGGGTACAGAGAATATGTGGTATTTGAAATAGACGAAAGAAAAAGTAATGTACTGATAAGAGATTAGAAAAAACAAAACACATAACATGACGAACATAAAGGCTATGTTCACACACAGTATTTTTGCTCAGTATTTTGGTCAGTGTTTTTGAACAAAACCAGGAGTGGATTGAAAACACAGAAAGGCGATGTTCACACACTGTTTACACTGAGTGGATGTCTGTCATCTAAGGGCAGATAACAGCCGTTATTTGCTGTTAAATGGCGGCCATCCACTCAATTACAACGGTGTGTGAATATAGCCTTTCTGTGTTTTCAATCCACTCCCGATTTTGCTTGTAAAATACTGACCAAAATACTGGGCGAAAATACTGTGTGGGAACATGTGTGTGAACATTACGACGTTGGTGTAATGCTTTAAATACACATTTAGACCATGTTCCCACAACATCTTTTATGGTAAAATAACGGCCATTATTTTATATCGGCAGCTGTAAATAATAATCATGATCATTACTAATGGCCATCATAATCAACCAACAAACTTTTTTTTTACCTGAAAAAGATGTTGTGGAAACATAGCCAAAGGCCCCATTCACACCATGTTTTGGGACTTTGTTGCTGTACTATGTCAGAATAGCCTCGAAAAGGTATTCTAATGCACACTACAGTGCACCTGCAGACATCCAAACACGTTGATAGATCAAATGTAGTCTATTGACTAGAGATAAGCGAATTTACAGTATTATTGAAGCGAATCGCTTTGTTAGCTC
The DNA here is from genome assembly GCF_027789765.1 of Dendropsophus ebraccatus. NCBI lineage: Eukaryota > Metazoa > Chordata > Amphibia > Anura > Hylidae > Dendropsophus > Dendropsophus ebraccatus. The sequence goes on from NC_091454.1 coordinate 132,132,104, forward strand.
GGCAGTCCGCTTATCAGCCTGCTGCCCATTAACTCTGTGCTGCTCCACTTAGTGTGCCTGGAAAAGCTGGATCCAGCCTGGGAACCTTCTTCCAGGCACACAGAGTGGAGCGGCATAGAGTTCAAAGACAGCCATGTTTTGTTTGTGGGGCACAAAGGCAAAGTTGGCTACACTTTTGTTTCCTGCAAAAAAAATGTATGTTTTGATGGGGCCTAACCTTACACATTGCATCCCAAAGAAGATATAGAGCTGTTTCCAAATAAAACAATCAGGTCTTTTTTCCCTCAACTCAACTGTATGTCTATACAGTGTAAGATGATGATGATGTTACTCTTTGTTCCTGTAGCTTCACCAGGTTACTCAGAACACCTGCTACTACAAATACAATGACATCGGAATAAAACTGCAAAGAAGCAATACTAACAGCTATTCCACCTTACCAAAAAGATACCCACAAAACGGCAATAATCTGTCGTTTTTATTTATTCCAGCTCTTATTCTATACTGTGTGTGTACTGCCTTCCAATTTTCGGTTTACTTTAATGGAGAACGTTAATATATTGGGAATACAGCTGTATTTTAATCTAGAAATCACTGTGATACTTTCCCTCTATTTTATGGTCTTTGAACATAGCCTTAGGCTGCGTTCACACTACGTATATTTCAGTCAGTATTGCAACCAAAACCAGGAGTGGATTAAAAACACAGAAAGGCTCTGTTCACACAATGGTGAAATTGAGTGGATGGCCGCCATATAACAGTAAATAACTGCCATTATTTCAATATAACAGACGTTGTTCTAAAATAACAGCAAATATTTGCCATTAAATGGCGGCCATCCACTCAATTTCAACATTGTGTGAACAGAGCCTTTCTGTGTTTTTAATCCACTCCTGGTTTTGGTTGCAATACTGACTGAAATATACTGACTGAAATATACATATACTGACTAAAATATACGTAATGTGAACCCAGCCCTAAAGTGTAACATGCCAAGCTTTTATATAATCATTTGGTTGTGTTCATCTCAAATTCCTCCACCCCCTTTAAACATTCCTTTAAGTGACATTAAATTATTAAGTGATATTAAGATGTCTGGTTAAAATGATTTAAAGAGCAGGTTTGGGGCAATTTTTGGATTGAGGCAATCTATCACTCTTAAGTAGAGATGAGCGAGTTTACAGTAATAACGAAGTGAAGCGCTTCATTATCTCTGCAATCCGCTCATCAGCTGCTGCCTTATAACTCTGTGCCGATCTGTGCCGATCCTCCCTAGGTGCTAGGAAATGCTGGATCCAATCCTGGGAAACTGGGAGAAGTTTTCTAGGGCATGATCCATCTTTTCTCAGCACCTGGGATTGGCACAGAGTTTAATGCCAGCAGGCTGATGACTGGATTAAAGAGATAATGAAGCGCTTCACTTCATTATTACTATAAACTCGCTCATCTCTACTCTTAGACTGGTATTCCAGGAAAGATTTACTTTTCCCCAATTTACAGGATAGGGGAAAAGTAGGAGATTGCAGGGGGTCCGACCTCTGTACCCCCCACCAATCTCCGTATCGGGCCCCACCGGCTCTGTTATGATTACACCAGAAGAGCAATGTACTCTGCTATTTCCACCTGTCCTCTCTTTGCCCTTTGATGTTGTGCACTAAATATAGAGCCTGAAGCCTGATTCTTCGGTAAGCGCCCCGTTCTCTTAATTCTAAAGTTTTTACATTTTGTCTCTTTGCTTACACCGGGAGCACCTCCAGTACAGACGCTTAGGTGCAGTCCACTTTATTGACTTTGTTGTACTCTACATTCTCCCCACATACAGTAACAATACTGTATACTGCATTGTTCATTCCCTATAACTCACAATGGTTACTAGTGCAGTTGACATATAACCACAAAGTTCAGCTATATGACGTATTGATTACAGTACCACTACAGCATCCTTACATTCATAGAGCTATATTTATTTAAGTATCAATATCTGTACAACAGAAAATGTAACATAGCAAATACGTCCATTATATTTACTAATACATTGCTTAATTTTCCCCAAAGTATCAGCAACTCCACAATCTAAGCCTGGGTTTACATATGCAGTATTTTCCATAGTATTTTGGTCCATATCTGTCCAAAATACAGAAAAAGTGCAAATCTTTACATTGTCGTTTTTCTGTGTTGTTACACTCCTGGTTTTGACCCAAAATCTTGACCATATAAGTATGCGTGATGCTAGCTAGTCGAGGGTGACTGCCACAATTGGGGCCCTCCCCCATTCACTAGCCAGAGCAGAGCCCCCCTCCCCCTTGTGGATCCAGTAATGTCAATTGGCTAATGTTTTACTAGCAAAACAACTGACTATCAGCTCATCATTAGCGAACATTTTTCTGGGCAACTCCTTAAGAGGGCTTGCTTAAAAATGGACATCTTCCACAAATGACACTATGAGAGGGCTCACAACAGAACAGAATGGCTGAACACTAAGGTCAATGCCCAACCATCTAATGGTAATGTATTTATTCTTTAGTGGCTTGAATAATTGCATCCCTTAAGGAACTACAAATTCCCATGAACAGTTGGACAACAGAACTAAGTTTTGAAACCCCACCCAAACTGGAGACAATAATGGTGCTGTCTCTGGCCATGTTTTTGTAGTGCTGGATAACCCCTTTAAATTTAGACTTCTAGAACATCTGTGATACACTGGGCACAGATATCATAGAATTGACCTGTAGCATGTTTAATGCTCAGCGTACATAAAGATATGAAAGAATTCACCTGTAGAGGTGGAAACAATAAAGTGTTACTGTCATTTAAATTAACTTTTGCCATTTGGCACAGACGTCAAAGGTTAAGATTGGTCGGTGTCTCAGGAGTGTCAGTGCTGAGACCCCCTCTGATTGCTAGATATAACTAGGTCGAGTGGGCGGCAGCCGGCCTCCCCCAATTCATCCAAATCACTGATCAACTTCAGTGTAAGTCTATGGAGCATGTCTCCAACTTCGATTTTAAGTTTTTACATGTCTGAGTGACACACAAGGGGTTATTTTAAATAACAATAACACTTTAAATGAAGTAATAAATGTTGTTATTACAGGAAATTTCTGCTGTTATACTCAACTCAACATGTGTTTATATATATATATATATATATATATATATATATACACACGCACACAGTATATATACTAGGAGAAGACGATTAAAGTCCAGCACATCAGCTGTATGGTAGTGCAGTATCCCCTCGCAGGTGCATGTATACATGAATGGGGCAGCACATGTACCTGATTGAATAGAAAAATGTAATAAAATAATCTTAAACTATTTTTAAAAAGTAGTAATTTTTAAAGTATCACCAGAATCTGTTCCGTATTACAATAGTAAAGTCTCATGCTGGATACTCCTATATTGGAAACCCCCAAAGCTGTGCTGCCCCAGTTGTATAATGTACCTGGTGGATCCCTCTGACTTACAATCAGGGTCTAATGGAGTTCTGTCCAGGTCTCCATCGCTCTGGTGACAGGAATAGAGACACATGCAGCTCTGTCCACAAGTGATGAAACGTCTGACAGCGGATCTGATCAGATGTGAACAAAGTTGTAACAGCATAGTCTGACTGTATAATATAATATAAATATATATATATATATATATATATATATATATATATATATATATATATATATATAGTATGTATATATAACACATATGTAGTACAATCAGGAGTCCCCCTCCCCACTCCCATTGTCAGCCAGTGCCTCCCAGCACCGTGTGACTGATCTGCCTCATCAGGAGGGGAGGGGAAGGCTCCATCCAAGCGGGAAGTTTTAATGAATTGAAGGGACCTGAGTGCACTTACCCAGCGCCCAGAGGAATGGCAGCAGATAGCTCAGCCTGGTCATGTCTGCTGCCGGCCGCTTCTCGTCTGTCACACTGTCCAGAGCCTGCGGCTGCCCCCTCGTCCCAGCACTTCTCCCTCTCTCTGGCAGGGTGCCCCGGGATTCCTGTACGTCCAGTGATGCTCCGGCACTTGCTGCTACTGATCTAACCCCCCACTGACTGACTGACTGACTGGGGAGGTATGAGGGGGGACCTGACAAGTACAAATCCACTCTGCTCTCTCCAATAGGAAAGTTGGGTGGACCTACCCCCAAAAAACAATAACATAGGAAACTCCTCCTTCTACAGAACACACCAAGATATGTGCAGGATGCTAGTTCAATGGGAATGACTCCATGAAAGGAATGGCTGAGGAAGTCCTGTGCTAAAACAATCATTAGACTCTGCTGCCTGCCTGCAAACACTGCAGGGTGGAGAACAATAAGGAGCCTTCTCTGCCCCCTGTTACCATGGCGTCTAGGAGGGATGGCTACCCTTCCTAATCTGCACCAGACAGCTGGATCCTCCTAGTACTAGGGACAGGGATTAGCTACAGCCCCACTAATTCCTCTAGTGCAGCCACTACTGACATCACACAGCCCCCCTGCATCACCCCTGCATCACCCCTGCTCTGTCTGACACATAGATAGAAGGCATCTGACATCATACACATCAACACTGTTTGCTGTCTGTGAATTGTCACCTTCCTGTTAGCATGCAGACAGTGAGGAAGCAGTAGCTAGCTATTCCTGCTCTGGGCTCAGCAGTGATGATCCCATTGGGATCAGTCTAGCCAGTTCTAGAAGCTAAAAGCCTGATACACTGAAGTCTCCCTCACATACAGACTTATCAAAGAAATGCCATGGTTATTAATCAGCATTTGTAGTGACCAGATAGAATAGCATGGATCTCCATGCTAATTTATTGATCTAGAGAAAGTATATATATAAATATATATATATATATATATATATATATATATATATATATACTTTTTTTTTTAATGGGACTCTATGTATGAAGAATGCCACTACATGACATTTATCATAAGTGTACACAGGATTTATCTGACAGGCACTGCAAATGCAGCGTGAGATCACCTCACAAAAATTTAGCTGACCTTATTTTTGTATACGTTAAAAAACGCATGCCTTTTGATCCCCCCCTTTTTTTAATAAATGAAAGTCAATGGAAAAACAGATTAAAACAGATGCACACAAATGCATACATTTTTCTGTTTTTTCTTCTTTTTTTTTTACAAAAACGGATTAAAAAAACAAACAAACAAAAAAAAAAAAGGATTGCAAAAACATAGTGTGAACCCAGCCTAATACAGTATAGGTGCAATATTGCAACCATATTACATTACTATTTTTAGCAGGCTCTTTAATAATTATTCTGGTTTCAGCAAATACTGTACATTATACTTTATATGATAACAGGTGGTGTCATTTGTCAATATACCATACTTTCTGTATCATTTCCTTATAGCTTTCAAAATCTCTGCTTGCAGTCATTCAATAGAAATCATAATAACAAACTTGGTAACAGAAGTGTTTTTTTTGGTAATGTGTCTTGTCACTTTTTTTTTTAAGCCCAATAAAAATATATTCATTTAATTGCTTGAATGAAAATCACAATAAATGCTTGAATAAAGTAAGGAATATTTTCCCATTTTTATTTTAGTTGCCCTTTACTATGGCAGAAATGTGTTGCGGGGCAAACTGCAGCATGATCTAGAAATAACTCTGTTCCAGTTTGTGCAAAGTATTAAAACTACACTATGAACTGAATGGAGAATAAACACCTGAAGTTTTTGAACATATATTAAATTTCTTCTAGCTGCACATATATGAAATCCATAAAGCTATCATTGCTTTGTTGTTCCTCCTCTGTTTGCCTCTTGGGTAACCTCTGTGCTGTTTTTCAGGGTGTATTTTGCCATCTTGTTGGTATACTAAGAGCCTGATTTGAAAATAATCCCACCAAATGCAAATGACGGAAGACAAAGGACACTTGCCCTCTTGAATCCAGCCTCCAGCCCATCCAGAACTTGTCTAGAACGGCTTTCTCATTGCCATGGCAACCGTTTAAATCCTCCCCAAGTGGATCATTGTTTAATTGTTTAATTCCTGCAGCAGTCCTGAGGAATTCTCTATTTGTTTTAAGGATAAAAGCCGTAAGCGTCCACGCATTCTTCTCCAATTTCACTCTCTATTAACTGCCTTGCCACGCCGTGACAGAATGTATTGCTGTGCTCTTTAATAGAAAGAAAGTATACATTTTATGACTGTTTTATTGCACTCATCTTCCCCAATGCAGGGGTCACAAATACTGTGCTGCTACCTTCCCCTACAATGGCAAAAACCAGCACTGCTGTGAATTTAGGTGGTAACTCTCTTATTCAGAATCTATATTTCTTATTATTAGCTAATCTGCCACATTTATACTTCACTGTCTTGAATCACTTAGAATGTTGTAAATTACATAAATTGTGTAATACGTATTGCAAACTTTTTCTGTTTAATTTTGCTTGAGAGGCTTTGGCTGCCTGTTTTCTTTTGTTAAAGATAAGATTTGCAGCCTTAGGATGCACAACATGAAGATCACAATGTTGCATTGTTGCATAACCAAAGGTGACTGCGATGCGGCAGTGGTACTTCACAAGTTGCATATGACATGCAATAGTTTTAGATCTTTGAAGGCTAATGGAGGCACTGCATGACTCTAAGGGTACAAACACACACGGCTTATACGCTGCGTATTTACTGCTGCGATACGCAGCAGATAAGATCTAAATAACTGAACACAGTATCAAATCTGCTGCGTATCTGCTGCGTATCTGCTGTGTGTGTTTGTACCATAAAGAAGTATATGGACGCCATATTAGGATTCCGTATAGCCTGAAGACAATGGAGGACATTTATCAAGATGGCATACAAGTACACCAGTATTATACAAAGCCCCACCCCCTTTTCCCTGGCAGGACTTACTAAGAGCCGTATGCTCTGCCCTGCTCTTGCCACGGGCATTGTGGAACAAATATACACCTGCTCGGTAGCAAGTGTGGATTTATATCATGATATCTGTCTGATCATGATTAATCTGACGTGGGAGGAGGCAAAGCCTCATTCCTGTCTTGCTGGTCCTCCAGCTGGTGTGCACCAGGGAGAAGGCAAGAATCTGTGCCTTCTCCTTGGCGTACGCCTTCTCCCTGTTGTACACCAGGGTGTATCTTTGATAAATCTCCGCCATGGAATATGAGAATTGAAAAAAGTGATCTGGTCTAAAAAAAAAATTAAAACAGAGCATTTTCTATATTTACAGTTTAATACAAAACCCAGTTTGGAGCTGCTCTAAAGGACAGGACAGCGTGGCGGCCAGTGACTGATTGATCAGGCTGTCACTCTTGTCTCAGTCAGGAAGTGGAGGCAGCTGTGATCAGCGAGGGACACCGGGACAGATAAGTATTGATGACTGAGCTTGCTAAACTGCACTAAAACAGCTCAACACCTGCCATCATTTAGATGTTATAGTGCAGTTCGTTTAAGGTTCGGTTTGGATGAACCCAAACTGTGTTTCAAATTTCTGTGAGCCTTAACCGAACCTTTAAACAGTGCGCCCATCTCTACTTGTAGGTTATCAAATCACCTCTAAATTAAAGGATTTATCCAGGATAAGAAAAAACACAACTACTTTAATGCAAAAACACCACCACCCCTGCTCTCAGTGTGTGGAATTACAGTTCAGCTTCATTTACTTCAATAGAACTGAGCTGCAAAAACCTTACCCAAACTGGGGACAGGAGAGGGGTTACTTCTGGCATGTAAAAGTTGTACAATATCTTTGTGTGCACAGAGCCTTTTTGTAGAACAGCAAATTCCATGGTGCTATATGAAGAAAAAATATTATTAATTATAAATAATATATGATGTAGGTATATTGTACCTATTATACCATGTATTATGGAGTTCTATGTTAAATTGCTAAATTAATATAATTTACATGATAAATTAATTATCATGAAATGTCCAACAGGAAGCTGTTCTTTCAGATGCCATTTATAGAAAGGACCAGTGCGTCAACCTTCTTACTGTTACTGGAAGAGTAACATTGTTGTAAATAAGCTTGAAGAGGGCACAGGTCAGATGCCCCATTAGTTCTTCGACACTCAAGCATCTGTTTTCTTTTCCCACCAGTCACTTAAAATATCTTTCAGGTTAAATTGAACAGAGACAGCCTATCACTCTATATTCCATAGACCAGGAATGACAAAACAGACTTTTTTTCATAGATAAGTTTTGAACGGTGTGAATACGTCACTCTTTTAAGCATTTCTGGGCATTGGGCCCAGTTTGCTTAGGTTAAGTTTAAACTGCATTTGTCAGCCTACGTCAAAGATTCATGTCAAGAGAATTCCCGACGTATACCTCCAATGTGAGCCTATGCCACATTCCACTGTACAGGCATACAGTGACATGTCCCCCTCCCCTGACCTGCTGTGAGAGGACAAGAAGAAGAGTCCTGCACATCCTCCACAACTTGTTCTAAACACGTAGCTACACACAGACATAGTAGGAGGACAGTCTAACTTCTATATGCCCTGCCATCTTTAATCAGCAATGCTACAAACCTCTCCATAATAATCATTTTATTCATATAGCGCCAACATATTCCACGGCACTTTACAATTTTGGGTACATTGAGTAAACACAAGAAGCCATACAGTAATGTACAGTAATTGGTGTTGCTCTTTGACCTTGTCATGGTAAGAGTGTCTGCTTATTCTAAAAGTGCACCCACACACAGCCTCTTGCAGAATTTGGGACTTCATTTACAAAGGCCCTTTAAATCAGCCAGACTCCCTGTACAGAGTATATAATAAACACTATACTAGGACCACATTTTAACTCCACAATGTAATTTGATAGTGCCCTCTTAGTGTCCTCCACAGAATGTGCCGCCTAAGTACCCCCCCCCCCCCCCACACACACACACACACTAATGCTGGTATCACACATAGCAGTTTTTGTGCCAAATCCAGAAGTAGATTCAGATGGGATGGGAAATATAAAGGGAATACCTGTACATTTCTTTCCTGTTGGATCCACTTCTGGTTTTGGGACAGCTGCATTTTTGGTAAAGTTTTTTTTTTTTCAAATTTTCCCTTTTTTTTATCTATATTTTAAAATAATCCAGAAATCTTACAGTCTTCATTCTCACCACTGGGGCTAAAACTTAGCTTAGATAGACACATAAATAGACACCATCAATACAAGACAATAGCAGCTCACTGTGAAATGACCTCTTCAAGGTCACAGAGTACTCTCAGTAATGTTTCACATTAATTTCAAGGGAACAGACTCTGTCTATTGTCATCTATATCCATGAGTCTTGCTATAAAGCATGTCACTAAATGCTGTTAAGTACAGCCCAAGCAGGATAGCAGCCCCCCAAACAATGTAAAAATTGTGAAAAAAAATTACAGTCAGAAAATAGAAAGAGATTAGAATAAAAGACTCTATTGAGTAAAAGAAAATCTAGGCAACATATTCCCTTTAAATATACAGTACTGGACAAAAGTATTGGCACCCCTGCAATGCTGTCAGATAATGCTCAATTTCTTCCAGAAAATGATTGCAATTACAAATGCTTTGGTAATAATATCTTCATTTATTTTGCTTGCAATGAAAAAACACACAAGAGAATGAAAAAAAAAAAGTCAAATCAGGACGCCTTCTCCAAACTGCCATCTTGAGATCTCTCCACAGGTGTTCTATGGGATTCAGGTTTGGACTCATTGCTGGCCACTTTAGAAGTCTCCAGTGCTTTCTCTCAAATCATTTTCTAGTGCTTTTTGTGTTTTGGGTCATTGTCCTTCCGGAAGACCCATGACCTCTGAGGGAGACCCAGCTTTCTCACACTGGGCCCTACATTATGCTGCAAAATCTGATGGTAGTCTTCAGACTTTATAATGCCATGCACACAGTCAAGCAGTCCAGTGCCAGAGGCAGCAAAGCAACCCCAAAACATCAGGGAACCTCTGCCATGTTTTACTGTAGGGACTGTGTTCTTTTCTTTTAAGGCCTCATTTTTTTCCTGTAAACTCTATGTTGATGCCTTTTCCCAAAAAGCTCTACTTTTGTCTCATCTGATCAGAGAACAGTCTTCCAAAAGGTTTTTGGCTTTCTCAGGTAAGTTTTGGCAAACTCCAGCCTGGCTTTTTTATGTCTCTGGGTCAGAAGTGGGGTCTTCCTGGGTATCCTACCATAGAGTCCCTTTTCGGGTTGACACTGTTGTGCCCTTGGACTGCAGGGCTGCTAGAACTTGTTCGGATGTTAGTCGAGGTTTTTTAGCCACCATCCGCACAAACGTTCGTTGAAATCTCTTGTCAATTGTTCTTTTCGGTCCACATCTAGGGAAGTTAGCCACAGTGCCATGGGCTTTAAGCCTCCTGATGACACACTGCGCACGATAAACACAGGAACATTCAGGTCTTTGGAGATGGCTTCTCAAGTTCTTTGGTCTTCTTTCTTTTCTCCATGCTCTATGTGGTACACACAAGGACACAGGACAAAGGTTGAGTCAACTTTAATCCATTTCAACTGGCTGCAAGTGTGATTTAGTTGTTGCCACCACCTGTTATGTGCCACAGGTAAGTAACAGGTGCTGTTAATTACACAAATTAGAGAAGCATCACATGATTTTTCTAAGGGTGCCAATACTTTTGTCCACCCCCTTTTTATGGTTGGTGTGGAAATATATCCAATTTGGCTTTTTGACAATTCTGTTTGTGGTTTTCTATTGAAGACAAATTAAATGAAGCGATTAATACCAAAGCATTTGTGATTGCAATCATTTTCTGGAAGAAATTAAGTATTGTATGACAGAATTGCAGGGGTGCCAATACTTTTGGCCAGCACTGTATTGCCTGTGCTATTACAGTGCTTCATATTATACTACAATCATTAATAATGGTCTAGATAGTGAAAATTTAATAATGAATTTCTAATGACCTCTCATGAGAAACAACAAAGGATACCACTCTAAACACAAATATTTGTGGAATTCTTAAAGTGTTTTCCTGATTGCTTCATTTTCTGTGACCAGGAATACTAATATGGAAATCACTTTGTCCTAATTCCAGGCTGCAGACATGGCCCTGCTGTTAATGAAGTAAAGACAAATGTAAAAATGCTTGCACAACTTTCCCAGTTATCCTCTCAAGTCTTGTATAGAAACGTACCTTCTATTTCTATCCATAATTTATCTACCCTCTTTTCAGCTCCTCTTTACAGAAATGTTTAGGCCTTATACATTTAAAATTTAAGCACTACAGCCAGTAACCCCTCTGTGTATTTCAGCTTTCTGGCCCCAAAATTTGCATGCTATAAAGAAATTAAATTGTGACCTTCACTGGAATAGGAATTGATACAAGCAAATAAGATGCGTATAATTCACCCAGAAATCCTACTCTTTTGATGGGACCCTCACATTAAACTATGTGAGTTTAGCTCACTTATAGTAAAAGCAGCATAAGTGAGTGTGTGCACTGCAATATGCATTCTTCATGTAGTGCAACTCACCAAAATCACTTATGGTGGGTTCACACTGTGATTATGATCTACATCACAGCTATCCATTGGCATTATGCCAAAAATGAGATGCTGATGTATGCAGTGGCGTAGTGCAGCAGGACCCATTCATGTTAATGGCTTAAACATTGTAAATTAGTGTCTACGTTCAGACTGCTTCTTATTAGTATTAATTTAACAGGACTCAATAAAGTGGTCTAATATGATATACTGATGGGCAGCAGCCCAAACTTCTAGCTAACTATTTCTAGGCCATTCAAAATACCTGGTCATATATATATATATATAAATATATATATATATATATATTTTTTTTTAAACTTAAACTTTATGCAACTATGCTGCTATATGAAACCTAGCAGAGAAGATCCCAACACCAAGCTGTCTCTCAAGTGTTGGGCCAGCTTTAAGCCTGTGTCACTAATAGTAGCATATACACTAAAAAAAAATTAGAGTTATTTTCTAGTACTATTTCAAAAATATCCCCTGATACCAGTTATTGGTGTGGAGGTATAGGAATACAAGGTACAGTATTGTATTGTGAATTTGATACAATTTACTTACAGGGTAAATAACTAGCATAATATTATTCTAAAGGTTAGCAATTAAAAAAATAAAATACTCCACAGCAGAACTACATCCAGTGACTCATAAAGAGTGTATACTTGGAGTTCTCTTTCCTTTTTTTTCTATCTAGCTCACACTACCATAAAGACTTCCAGCCATGACTCATGGGATGAGGCAGGTGGGCTGAACAGTGCTGTAGAGGGCAGATTCTTATCCACAAACCTGCTGATTGTTTTCCTTTAATTAGGTAGATGTCCCCAGTAGGTAGATAATCCACCTCTATGTTTAAGTAGATGGCTAATTAGGTAGGTAACCCCCTATTAAGTAGATGCCACCAGTAGGTAGTTAACCCTCCAACTAAGTAGATGCCCCCAGTAAGTTTCTTCCACCCTCCCAGCATGCCCCTAGGAGGTCCTCAACAAAAAAAATAAAATAAAAGTGTTCAGCAAGATCTAAAATGCTCACCAAACTCCATTAAATCAATGGGAGACTAAAGCATTTAACCAGGTGCCCCCTGCTTGGCAAAGCGGAGGGTACCTGGTTTATCCGTAATGTGTCTTGAAGTAATTTATTGCATTTTTACATTCAAATTTTGGTATATTTCATTCCTTGAACGGATGTGTAAACAAAATATACAAAAATTTGAATTAACAAATGCATCAGGTTACTGCAAGACACATTAGAACTCTGGCATTATGTCATTCATTGATGGCATACCCCTGGATTTCTAATGTGTCTTGCAGTAGCCTATTGCATTTTTTCATTCAAAATTTTGCATATTCTGTCCCTTGAGGGGATGTGTAAACAAAATATACAAAGATTAGAATTAGTATTAAACATAATGAATGATGATGCTACACACTCTGTCCTTACAGTAGCACAAATGTTCAAACAGCACCCGAGCACCACAAGGTGCTCAGTTGACAATTCTTGCTCAACACTATAAAATAATAATAAAAATCCCCCTCACCTTACTGGCACTCTGTGCCCAGGTCTTCTCCTGTAGGCAGTGCACAAAGTCATTGTGGTGTCATCACGAATAGCCGGCTGAAGGAGACCTACACCACTCCTGTACATACATTACTTTGCAGACTAAGCAATTGGCGTACCATACTACAAAATATATGTACAGGAGCATGGATTTCTGTTTACTGCCAGACTCCCTGCTCCTATACAATAGTGAGTGGTGGAGAACACGCATCACAACTTACTTTATAAGAAATTTCACATGAAGCATAGCTTCTGGTCCTAGCTGGCCATGATTAGAGTTCCTGCCATCACTAGCATTTCTTAGATCATTTAGATCTTACCCCTACTTGACTTCCTGACCCCTGCTTGAAGATTTTGTTTTGTACCTCACGTAACCTCCCAGTCTGACCCGGCTTGATCTTTGGTACGGTTTTGGATTGTGAGGTTGTTCTGACATTCCCCTCTGGTTCTTACCCTGTGGCTTCATTTGGGTCATCCGAGGAGGTGGGGACAGTGGTTGGGGTGAGCGCAGGGCTGCACTGTTCTATACTTTGCAAAACCACTAACTGTTCTAGGACTGAAGTGGTTGCAGCTCTTGGGAGCATAGTTGAGGACTGTTGACAGTTCCTCCTGACAGTTTCAATTCTTTCAGTAGAATGCATTATTATTTATACATAGATCATGGTGGTGGTGCATGAAGGTTCATACTTACACATACAGAAAGATGTCTTTTCATCTCTCCCTCACAATTGGGACACAGATGAATTTCTGAATTCTTTTTTCAGTACACTCCTTTCCTGTCTCTTTTCTATATCTTACTTTAGGCTAAACTCAAGTGCAGCATCAAAGTTGTTTGCAATGGTAACATCTTTAGAGTAAAAGGAAATTCAAGCCCCTTTTGATCTCCTTTTCCTTAGAAATCTAGGCATACGTCTAATAAATCGAGAACACTAGATAAAAGAGGCTTTTAAAGTGAGGCACTTCTTAGTGCTAAAATGAGTAAAACTAGGTTCACTCTGCGTTTTTGCGATTTCTGTTTAACGTGTAGGTTAAAAAATAGTAAAAATAGATGGAAGACGGGTGGTAAGGTTGCCTTTACATGCACAGTATCGCAGCAGATTTCACTCTGCGAAATCCGCTGCAATGCTCTGTAGTTTCATTACCTATGGCTATACATTCTTTTAGCAGATTTTCATTGTGCTGTGAGAATGTATTCCCTGCCCACCTAACCCACCAGCTGCTGGGCTAACACATTACCTGTCCACGCTCCTGTCTGCTTCTCCGGCTCCTGGCTCCCTGACATCCTGCTCAGCCAATCAGTGGCTGCGGTGAGACAGTGCACTGATTGGCTGATGTCAGGGAGCCAGGGAAGCAGAAGAGAGCATGGACAGGTAATGTGTTACGTTTCAATCCACCCTAAAAGTCGATGCTGCTGTATGCCATACTGCAGAATTTATTCTCCAGTGACTGACATACTAAAAAAACGGATTAAAGTGGGTTCATTTTTTTTCACCATCTTTAATTTGGTTTAGATTTTGGCAAATTTTTGGCTCATTTATTTGCAACTATGTGGCTATTGTTTAAGGCTATGCAGCTTCATGCACTACAACCTTTCTATCAAAGCAAGCATTAACTTTTTAAGCAATTTGTATTATAGAAGCTCTTCTGTAGAAAGTGACCAGATGGGCTAGTCTTTGCTCCTTACATGCATAAAGAAACTTGTAGTGGGTTTCCCTTCCTTTGGCCACTTTTAGGTAGGTGCTATCCACCTACTTAGGGCTGGCGTCAGAACTCGGGCAAGGGCTGGAGCCCACAACACCTGTAGGGGCCCAGTTCCCCAGTCCTCAGTTGCTCACTCAGCAATGATTGATTATCGATCATTGCTGAGTAAGGTCTGGAGGGCCCCAACGGATATGCTGCTGTCCAGCATCATCCTACGAATTCAGGACACAGTTGGTGCCGGAAGAGAGAGGAGACGGCTCGCGGGGAGAGCTTCAGCAATGGGGAAATGAGTTGTTTGGTGAGTGTTTTTTTATTTTTTATTTTATTTGGATTACATAATGGCATCTGTAGGGGGGCAACTTACTAGCGTGTGTTGATAGTAGGAACAAAAACAAAAAATAAATCAACTACTACTATATAGCTAAAAACAGCAGCTTCAGATATATTTCCTACTTGGGCAGACTTTCCTATTTGCTACTAGACAGCACTTCATTTCAAAACACGTTGTAATAAAACCACTTCTTTAATGTAAGTTTTTTTCTGGTTAATATTCAGAACACCAGTTATTTTCCATTGTATTTGGGTAACCTTACCATTGATGTTTTTTTAGATTTTTTCTGTCAACTTAGCAATCACCGGATGCCTGCTTGTGGGATTGTCTCTATACTCCCTGCTACTAGTGAGGGTCGTGGGAGTCATTCTTAGCATTCTTGAAGGCTAGCACAGGATGTCTCTCTTCTGATTTTTCACTAATGACTTTGCATACAATATGTTCAAAAGAGAATGAGTACATGACAAAAAAATAGCAAATTATATTTTTATAGGTGTTACTTGGGTTCCAGTACATACAGTATATTGTGGAATAGTTAAAGGGGTTTCTGGGCTAATGAACTTTTAAACTTATAGTCACCCTTCTACCTGCTCTAGGTCTAGCGACGCTGCTCTAGACTCCCAAGCAGAAGTTCCCTGTACAAGGTGCATGGGTGCTGCAGCTAATCACTGGCCTCAGTGTTCAAGTCTTTCTTTATCAATTACTTACAGACATTAACTTGTTTATTCTTTTTTCAGAGCAATATTTTCAGGACCTGTCACCAATACTTAATGAGTGCTCCTATTAAGAATGCATTAAAGTCACTCTGTACCCACAATCTGACCCCCCCCCCCCCCCCTCCCCAAACCACTTGTACCTTCGGATAGCTGCTTTTAATCCAAGATCTGTCCTGCGGTCCGTTTGGCAGGTGATGCAGTTATTGTCCAAAAGACAACTTTTATACTTACAGCCCCGTGCCCTACGAGCGTGGCTTAGAATATCTGTGCCCTAACTTTGCAACACCCCTCCGTCCCTCCTCCCCACCCTCTTCATCATTAGGAATGCCACTGGAACATTTTCTCCATGCTGAACATTTGCACAGGTCCTTAACGATCCAGCCCATGTGCTGGGCTTACACAGCTGACGAATAGGAGGCAATCTGCCTGGAGCATTCCTAATGATGAGGAGGGACAGAGAGGTTGTGCCAGCATAATGCATACACAAGCTAGGCCACTCCCGTTGGGCACAGGGCTGCCAGTTTAAAAGTATTTTTTTAGGAGTCGCTTTAAATCAGGCTTGTCAAACTCAGGCCCTCCAGCTGTTTCACAACTACAATTCCCATCATGCCTGGACAGCTAAAGCTAAAGCTTTGGCTGTCCAGGCATGATGGGAATTGTAGTTTTGTAATAGCTGGAGGGCCAGAGTTGACACTTGTGCATTAAATGGTTATTCCCATCTCATAAAGTGAGGAAACACACTACTAGGCTAAGGGCCCTATTCCATCGGACAATTATCGTTCAGATTATTGTTAAATCGTTTGAATCTAAAGGATAATCATTCGGTTGAAATGCAGTTAACGATTAACAACCGAACGAGAAATGGTTGTTCGCTTTATAAGACCTGGACTTATTTTTATCATTGCTCTTTCGCAAAACGTTCGCAAATCGTTCGCATTGAATAAGACGTTGTTCGGTAGTTGGCAGTAGATACAAACGCAATAGCGAAGAAATAGCAAAGAAAAAACTATCGCAAATACGATCATAAGTAACAATTATCGTTCCATGGAAATGAGTGAACGTTTTTAGGTCTTTTGCATAAGTATGAGATCGTTAATCGTTAACGATTATGCGAACGATAATCGTCCGGTGAAATAGGGCCCTAACTTTCTGATTGTTAGGGGCTCAATCTCAGGACTCTCAAGCTAGTTTATTTTTAGGATCTGTGGGAGTGCTCAAGGCCAGACCCCACAGATCAGAGAGGGATGACATATACGAGTGATATGGCCCCACTTTATAAGAAAGGAATAACCTTTTAACACCAGATATATTTATGACAGTTTTTCCAGCCCAATTCCTTCTCTATTATTATTAAAGATAAATAAACTATGGATTTTCTACACCCATTTCAATGTGAAAGGAGCTTTAAGGGGGGGAGTTTGCCAGGTTCACCTCTTTCTGCATCAGAACCAATCAATGCAAAGCTACATCCCTCTTTTCCCAAAGGAATGGAACATTCTAGGTTACTTCTGGCTTGAGCAGGGTAGTGAAAACACCTATCTTCTGTCTCTTCCAGTTTTAGTGCTAGGCCTCACACCAGTTCCTGTGAGAGAGAATCAAGCCACAGAAAGAGATTAGAACTTTATGTTTTCATCAATATTCCTTTATAACTCCTTTTAAAGCTGCCAAAACATATAAGACTGGTTGGCCAGATAATGGCCAACCAGTTTTCCCTAAAATTGTTCATATAAATGATTGCTTACATATAATTGACGTTTAGATACAATTTTAAAAATTGGCCATTTCAGTTAACCTTTATGTGTATGGATTAGGGTGGGTTCACACTACGGAACCTGCGCAGAGAAGTTTTGTCGGATTCTGTTGCTCATACCCGCTTGTGGAGGCACGCATCCCATACATTCTATGGCCGACTGATTCCGCCGTCTGCCGAAAGAATTGCGGGATTGCACGGATTCTGTAGTGTGAACCCACCCTAATACACATAAGGATTGAATAAAATGGACAATCTTGGAAATTGGTCTGCCTAGTCTTTCTCTCAGCAATTACTTTTGAATCCCACCTACATCATAACATACACATGAACTCCTGTGCTCTCTCCTTCCTCTAACGCTCCTCCCTCCTTTTTTCAGTCTAAAAAAATATCCTGTTTTTTGTGTCTGTTCGCACAATGAAACTTGGGAACACCCACAAGACTACCCACATTCTTTCCTGAAGCTGGAAATGTAAAGGCCCCTAATATTTTCATGCATTTTAATGGAGGCCAAAACTTTGGAGACGTCTGTAAATATGATTAGTTTAAAATTTCAATGCAGTGGATTTTGGTGTGCCTCAGAGCATTATTTTTTTAGCTACAGTCTGACCCTAAGGGGGACTGTGAAGAGACAAACCACGTTGACTTAGATATGTATAAATCATTCTGTTCTATTTTACACTACAGCTTATATGAAGAGTTAGTATTTCACGTCAGCTTTCCCATAACTGCTGTTATTGTTATTCCCAATCGGTTAGACATACATTGAGAGCAAAACACAGTCTAAGACTCTGGGTTTTCTGCCAAATTACATGAGCTCAGTTCAATGTGTTTCCTCACTAAGTAGATAAAGCAGCTCTAGCTACTCAGTAGTGATATTCCTATTTGAGGAATTCTTGAGGCTCAGTGTATAGCCTCTTAAAATTGTAAAGTGGAGAAAGGGGAAATGTTTTCATTCCAGTAAACACAATTCTAAAAAATGATATGTAATAAATTGTATTATTGTTATGTCTCTCTACTCTCTATGTAAGTTAAGGGTACGTTCAGATGTACGTTCAGACATAACTCCTATACAACGGACAACAGTATAATCAATAATAGTCTTTATTTAAATTCACATAAAAATTATTTCAGACAAACAATATTAAAAGAGCCATAATAGCCATACACATGGGGCGAATAGTACACAGGAAATATTTGAACAGTATTGCACAAGATCCAGTAAACCAGTTATGTTACAATCTATTAGTATTGGTTCATTGCACAATTCCCTTCAAAGAGTGAATATAATTTATATTGCACAAAACCCAGTGGCAGCACAAAAGAATTAATAGAGAAGGGTGAGATTACATAAAGTATCCAGTACCTGTGGTCAGGGTGTATGCACGCTCCCCTCCAACGCACGTTTCGCGCAAAGCTTTCTCTAGGAGGTCCTCCTAGAGAAAGCTTTGCGCGAAACGTGCGTTGGAGGGGAGCGTGCATACACCCTGACCACAGGTACTGGATACTTTATGTAATCTCACCCTTCTCTATTAATTCTTTTGTGCTGCCACTGGGTTTTGTGCAATATAAATTATATTCACTCTTTGAAGGGAATTGTGCAATGAACCAATACTAATAGATTGTAACATAACTGGTTTACTGGATCTTGTGCAATACTGTTCAAATATTTCCTGTGTACTATTCGCCCCATGTGTATGGCTATTATGGCTCTTTTAATATTGTTTGTCTGAAATAATTTTTATGTGAATTTAAATAAAGACTATTATTGATTATACTGTTGTCCGTTGTATAGGAGTTGTGTAGTGGGCTAGAGGACAGGCCGTTTTTTGGTCTATATATGAGTGTACGTTCAGACATGCTGTACAGCAAGCCTCACGGACATAGACAACATAGAATCTGTCCTCTTGAGATGAATGTGAAACATTACTGAGTCAGGGTATGACTAATCAGCAAAAAGCTGCTGACAGGTCCTCTTTAAGTTAGGGCTGAGGCTTACAGTAATGTACAATACAGTACAGCCCATTGTCCTTGTCTACTCGGACAATCTGCCTTAAGTGGCAGCCCCCAACTGGGTGCTGACAAGGTGCAAGGCCTTTCAGGAGGTAAAATAGCCCACAGTTCAAGTCAGTAACCAGCCAGGTACAGATGAGCTACTTAACAAAAAAACTACCAGAAAAACACGCCAGGGGTCAAAAACCAAGAAGGCTACTTTAGGAACCAAATCAGAGCCATAGTAAAAACTAATAAATAAGTTAGAGTCAGAATACGAGGATGTAGTAGGCAAAAGGTTAAGAACCAACAAGAAAAAAGGTTTTTGCCAGCACACCTCTCCTGTAATAGTCAAGCCGCTTGCACGGACCAACTCCAATGTGAGTGTTGAGGAATCAATGAAGGAAAAAAACAGATGATCCAGCAGGCTCTGATGTAAGTTCAAAATTGCTTCCCTTTATTCACACAAAATCACCATGTGGTACATAAAGACACAAGCCCCTAGCACAAAAATGCATTTTTTGGCGTTTTTGTGCTAGGGGCTTCTGTCTTTATGTACCACATGGTGATTTTGTGTGAATAAAGGGAAGCAATTTTGAACTTACATCAGAGCCTGCTGGATCATCTGTTTTTTCCTTCAAAAGGTTAAGAACACAGAAGAAAATGCAGAGTATAAATGCTGGTGATGCAGAAAGATTGAACATTCACAGTCTTAGACCGGTTCACACTATGTGACGGCCAGATGATCTTCATTTGTGCAGAATTGGGATATGGGTACATCCGTGTCATGACATGTCAGTTTTTTGTACGGCTGCTAGTGATCACAGCCGGAGTGTACGCCAGTGGCGTATGCCAGGGGGAAGGTGCAGATTCGCCCCTTTTCCATGGCGTATGCCTCCCGTAAGCCCCGCTCGCCCAATGGGCGTTGCCTCCTTCCGCGCCTCATTTATCATGATTTACACCCGCAATTTAATGGAATAGTCTTTTCCCCCAATTTCACCCTATAAATAATATTGTGGGGCAACTGAAAATTGGCCTGGTCCTTAACCCCTTCAAGATTTAGCCTATTTGGGCCTTAATGACCAGGCTCATTTTTCAAAATCTGACCTGTCTCACTTTATGCACTTATAGCTCAGTGATGCTTGCGATATGCTAGCGATTCTGAGATAGTTTTTTCGTATTATATGGTACTTTATGTCGTATCACATAAATTTGTTACTAAGTCACATTTTCAATATGTCTTCTTTAACCCCTTAAGGACAGAGCCAATTTTGATTTTTGCGTTTTAGTTTTTTCCTCCTTGTTCTTAAAAGGCCATAGCACTTGCATTTTTCCACCTAGAAACCCACATGAGCCCTTATTTTTTGCGTCACTAATTGTACTTTGCAATGACAGGCTGAATTTTTGAATAAAGTACACTGCGAAACCAGAAAAAAATTCAAAGTGTGGTGAAATTGAAAAAAAAAAAAGCATTTTGTTTATTTGGGGGAAATGTGTTTTTACGCCATTCGCCCTGGGGTAAAACTGACTTGTTATATATGTTCCTCAAGTCGTTACGATTAAAAACGATATGTAACATGTATAACTTATATTGTATCTGATGGCCTGTAAAAAATTTAAACCATTGTCAACAAATATACGTCACTTAAATTCGCTCCATTCCCAAGCTTATAGCGCTTTTATCCTTTGGTCTATGGGGCTGTGTGAGGTGTCATTTTTTGCGCCATGATGTGTTCTTTCTATCGGTACCTTGATTGCGCATATATGACTTTTTGATCGCTTTTTATTACAATTTTTCTGGATTTGATGCGACCAAAAATGCGCAATTTTGCACTTTGGGATTTTTTTGCGCTGACGCCATTTACCGTGCGAGATCAGGAATGTGATTAATTATTAGTTCGGGCGATTACGCACACGGCGATAGCAAACATGTTTGTTTATTTATTTATTTACTTTTATTTATAACCTGGGAAAAGGGGGGTGATTCAGACTTTTATTAGTGGAGGGGGCTTTTTACTATTAACAACACTTTTTTTTTTACTTTAACACTTATACTAGAAGCCCCCCTAGGGGACTTCTAGTATAAGTGCTTTGATCTCTCATAGAGATCTCTGCAGCATAGATATGCTGCAGAGATCCATAAGATAGGCACTCGTTTACTTCCGGCTGCTGCAGCCGGAAGTAAACGAGTGCTGAGTCGGGGACGGCGCCATCTTGGAGCGGTCCCCGGCCGGCTTCAGAAACGGAGATCGCTCCTCCGGGATAACATCCCGGGGGAGCGATCTCCGCCACTAGACACCAGGGAACAGCTGAATCCGGTAATCGGATGCAGCTGTCATGTTTGACAGCTGCATCTGATTACTGTATTAGCGGGCACGGCGATCGGACCGTGCCCGCTAATACCTACGGTCCCGGGCTACAAGCGGCATCCGGGACCGCCGCGGTTCAGAGCGGGGTCGCCGCGCGGCCATGCTCTGAACGTCCTTACCGGCATCAGGGCGTAAATATACGCCCGATGTCGTTAAGGGGTTAATTATGGCTTCATTTCATAAACATTTTTTAGGGTGTTACAGGGCTTAGAAATGTGTCAGCAAATTATCAAATTTTCCTGAAATTTCCAAAACCTTTTTTAAAGTGGATTCAGGAGGCTTGTATACTGGAAACCCCCATAAGTGGCCCCATTTTAGAAACTACACACCCTAAAGAATTAATCTAGGGGTATAATGAGCATTTTGACCTTACAGGGGCTGGAGGAAAGTATTCACAAGTAGGCCGTAAAAACTGGAAAATAGAAATTTTCCAATAATATATTTGTTTACATTAAATTATCTCATTTTCACAAGCAACATGAGAGAAAACGCACCCTAAAATCTGTAACGCAGGTTCTCCTGAGAAGAACGGTACCCCATATGTGGGCCTAAACCACTGTATGGGCACACAGCTGGGCTCAGGAGGAAGGGAAGGAGCGCCAATTAGCATTTTCAGTGCAGATTTTTCTGAAGAAGTTTCTGAGCGCCAGGTGCGTTTACAGTGCCCCTGTAGTGTCAACAGAATAGAACCCCCCAATATGTCACCTCATTTTGGAAAGTTCACCCCTCCAAAAAATTCATCTTGGTGTGTAGTGAGCATTTTGACCCCACAGGTATAAGAGGAAAGTATTCAAAAATACACAGTAAGAATGAAAAAATTAAATTTTTCCAATAATATGTTTGTTTAGTTTGAAATTTCTCAATTTCATGAGGAACAGGAGAGAAAAAGCACCCCAACATTTGTAACGCAGGTTCTCCTGAGTACAATGCTACCCCATATGTGGGCATAAACCACTTAATGGGCACACAGCAGGGCTCAGAAGGGGAGAGTGTAATTTTTCTGGAGCAAAACTGCAGCTAGTATCGGTTATTAGAATAGCAAAGTTGCTAAAAAAACCAAATTGAGATTACAGGTAATCTGGAGGTGTTTACGGGCAATCTGGGGATGTTCACTGGCAATCTGGGGTGGTTACGGGCAATCTGGGGTGGTTACGGGCAATCTGGGGTAGTGATGGGCAATCTGGGGTGGTGACTGGCAGTCTGTTGCAATCTGGGGTGATTACAGGCAAATTTAGGGTGTTTACTGGCTATCTGGGGTGGTTACGGGTAATCTGGAGTGGTTACAGGTAATGCGGGGTGGTTACAGGTAATCCAGGGTGGTTACAGGTAATGCAGGGTATATACCGCTGATTGCTTGTACCAGGACCACACGGGGTGGATTTAGTTTTATAGATTGGGTTGTTACGGACGTGGCGATACCAAACATGTATAGGTTTTGTGGTTTTGATCTGTTTTATGTAACGGTTTATAGTGTATAGGGAATATAATGCATTTTTATTATAGGGGGGGTGTTTTGTGTTTTGGTGCACTTTTTTTTACTTTTACACTAACGTACATTACTGTACACTAGTGTAATACTGTAAAGTGATCTGTGATCACTGATACAATACATTGCACTACTACTGTAGTGCAGTGTATTGTAATATGCATCATGCTGACATGCTGACAATCTGCATAGCCATGCCTGTCAGCCTGATAGCATATCCATGGTAATCCTGGAGGGCCTTCATTAGGCCCCTGGGATTACCATGGAGACCATCGATGGACCGGACGGCACCGCAGGACTTCTGATCACGTGAGTATACCCGCGGCAGCCAAGGTAATTTTGGGTTCTGTCCTTAAGGGGTTAAATGTAGGAAGGAATGCAAGGACACCTACAGGAAATTTTATAGAAGTCTTTTTACCTTTCTTACCCTTTAACTACACTTTAAAACAAAGTGGATATCATGGTTTAGTGGTTCTTTCCGAACTATTTACGTTTACCCGGGGTGCTGTTGACTACCACACATCTCTCATAAGGATTGTCCTGATGGAAAATTCCATAAGGTTCTTTCCAGTCCAATCATTCAAAATACTGATGACTCATAAGGTTCTTTCCAGTCCAATCATTCAAAATACTGATGACTCAAAGGTGATTTGAAAAGTTATAGTATGTAAAGGTACCTTAGCTGAGAAAAATTATTGGACCAACAAGAATATTTGCTGCTTACACATACTTTTTCTCAGTAGTAGTCATTTACTTGTTAAGGACCTCAACCCATTTATTTTGCACTCTTGAAATACTGGCTATAGTTTTTGTAGGGAGATCAAAGCACTGAAATGAGTTCCTTAGATCTACCGAGCTTTAGATGTTTGATCCAAAATATTTCCTGCAAACCCTGATAAAGGAAGATTTATTCAACTTTATTCAATTAATCAAAAGAGTAGAATAAACTTTCTCTGTAGTTCCACTGCTGTGGCTTTATTTGTTCCTTTAAATAATGTCACACACTGTTCACCCCAGATGTAGTCATCCAAAGCTTTGAATGAATTTTTTACTTCAGCTAATAGAATGTATTGGGTGCCAAGGATATGACAAATAATGACACATTTTCCCCCTGATGATGTTTCTGGACATCCTAGAGTGAATTTGTACACTCATAACTACACAATTGCGACTGTGCCCACAGCTGGATTTTTGGTCATGAGTTGCAAGTTACATGGGACTTTGCCTCCATTGATCTATGTTATCAGTGGTGATTTACAGGTTCCATTGCCACTCATCTCTCTTCTTTTCCAGTCTGTGTTTTATGTGGTCTGGATGTTACAGTGTTGGTCCAATCATGCGCTTGCTTGATTTGCTTGCTTGCTGGCATTTCATATTGGATTGCTTGGAATTCTGACCTCTTTGCCTGTACTTCCTACCTCCGTTTTGCCTGCTGTTCTTGTACTATTCTGTTATCTCCAATTTTACCTATACCTGCCTGATTATTCTCTATTGTGTTTTGCCTGTTTTGTTTCATTCTATGTTTAACTTACCTAGTAAAGGGAACATCGCCCAGTTGTCGTTGACCACCTAGGGTTGGTCTGGGAGGTATACAGGGTCAGTCTTGGGGGGGCCTTTCACTAGGGCCCGCACTGTCTGTGTCTATCAATGTCTTCCACCCAGGTTCCGGGTTCCTTCACAACCCTACTGCAACTTGCTTGTGACTTCTTTGGGACTTTTGTTAATAGCCAATTTGCGACTGCAATAAAGTGGTGCGACAGTTTTAAATTTTGAGGGGCTTTTTTGTCTTAACACTATTCACCATGTGGTGAAACTGACAATATATCTATCCCTCAAGTCAGCAAAATTACAATACCCAATTTATATTTTACTACTTTTAAAAAATGTATGTGTTTAAATTTGCTCTATTTTGACCCTTATTACATATTTATTTTTTGGTCTGTGGGGCTGTATGAGGACTCATTTTTTTCACCACAATTTGTATTTTTTTTATTTTTTATTAATACCACATTTGCAACTTTTTAACTTTATATAAAAAATTTTCTGGGACCAAAAATCAACAATTTAAAACTTTTTTTTGCATTTACACCATTTAGGCTATGTTCACATTACGTATGAGACCGGCCGTTCCGTGACCCCGGCCTGGTCACGGAACGGCCGGTCTCTGGCCGGATAATCTCGGCCGGTAATCTTTCAGCGCTTCCCATAGCCCACAGTGAAGCGAGGGGCCGGAGCCACTCGCTTCACTGTGTGAACTGACAGGTCTTTCTGCGGCCCGAATTCACTGAATTCTGGCCGCACATGTGTACGCTCCGGCCGGGATCCCATTGCACATAAGGCTTTGTTACACACCGCAAAACTCCGGCCGTAGTTCTGCGGTGAGAACTAGGGCCGTAGTTTTACGTTGTGTGAACATAGCCTTACAGTGTATATCCATGTACAGCTGCATATCGGGAGGCCCCCCCTTGCCACTGCACTGCCCCCTTCCCACTCCCTCTTGTGACCGCAAGCAATGTTTTGCTTGCGATCACAAGAGGCAGGCTGGGATGGGCCCCGGCTGACTTGCTGCTCCCCGGCTCTGTCCGGTACCGTCCCCAGCAGCACACACACCAGGGAGCTGTGTGTGCACTAGGGAACTACTTCGGGGGCCAGGAGCATCGCGTTGTCGCCATAAACCATGTCCTGGGAAGCCCCGCCCCTTGCTGCGGGAAGCCCCGCCCCCTGCCGCGGGAAGCCCCGCCAGCGCCACTAGAGGACTACAGAAACCATATAGGTGAGTATAGATTTTTTTTGTTTTAAAGAGCATGATGAGGGGTGTAGTGGTATGATGATGAGGGGTGTAGTGGTACGATGATGGAACAAGAGGATGATGAGGGGTTTAGTGGTATGATGATGATGATGATGAAACAAGAGGATGATGATGGAACAAGAGGATGATGAGGGGTGTAATGGTATGATGATGATGATGGAACAAGAGGATGATGAGGGGCGTAATGGTATGATGAATGAAGGAACAAGAGGATGATGAGGGGTGTAGTGGTATGATGATGATGGAACAAGAGGATGATGAGGGGAGTTGTGGTATAATGATGAAGTAACAAGAGGATGATGAGGGGTGTAGTGGTGTGATAATGAAGGAAAAAGAGGATGATGAGGGGTGTAGTGGTATAATGATGGAACAAGAGGATGATGAGGGATGTAGTGGTATAATGATGGGACAAGAGGATGATGAGGGGTGTAGTAGTATGATGATGAAGTAACAAGAGGATGATGAGGGGTGTAGTGGTATGATGAAGGAACAAGAGGATGATGAGGGGTGTAGTGGTGTGATGATGAAGGAAAAAGAGGATGATGAGGGGTGTAGTGGTATAATGATGGAACAAGAGGATGATGAGGGATGTAGTGGTATAATGATGGGACAAGAGGATGATGAGGGGTGTAGTAGTATGATAATGAAGTAACAAGAGGATGATGAGGGGTGTAGTGGTATGATGAAGGAACAAGAGGATGATGAGGGGTGTAGTGGTATGATGATGATGGAACAAGAGGATGATGAGGGGTGTAGTGGTATGATGATGGAACAAGAGGATGATGAGGGGTGTAGTGGTATGATGATGGAACAAGAGGATGATGAGGGGTGTAGTGGTATGATGATGAAGGAACAAGAGGACAATGAAGGGTGTAGTGGTATGATGATGAAAGGGCAGGAGGATGAAGGGGGTGGTAGAATTATGATGGAGGTGGTTGTAGTATGATGATGGAGAGGCAGGAGCATGAAAGGGGTAGTAGTATGATGATGGAGGGGCAGGAGGATGAAAGGGGTAGTAGTATGGTGATGGAGGGGCAGGAGGAGGGGACAACATGGGAGGCATCTGTAACGGGGATAAAATGGGGGGGGGGATCTATATGGGGGATAACATGGGGGGGCATCTATATGGGGGATAACATGGGGGGCATTTATAAGAGGGACAACACAGGGGGGCCATCTATAAGGGTTAAAAATTGGGGGGCCATCTATAAGGTGGACTACACGGGGGGTGTATACAATAGGGCATGCACAAAGGGGGCATGTACTATAAGGGGGGTCACATAGTGTCAGGGCTACCCCCTAAATGAGGGTGTAAAGGGGCCAGTACAGATGTGCAGTTTGTAGAGAGATGAGGATGGTGTCGGAGTGAGGGGCCTAATATGTTTCTCTGGCAGATTCTGTGGATTCGTGGCTCTTAGAAGTTCTCATAATGGCCCAGGACAGATGGAGAAGATGAAAAGGGAAGAACTCCGATCAGAGAAGACGTCTCCTGTGAGTCACTTGATATAACTGTACTGTAATGTATATGGTGTATAGAGCCTGTGTACAGTGCGTCCACCTCTATATGACTGTATGAAGTGATATTGGTCTATGTACAGAGG
This sequence comes from Dendropsophus ebraccatus, assembly GCF_027789765.1. Classification (NCBI taxonomy): domain Eukaryota; kingdom Metazoa; phylum Chordata; class Amphibia; order Anura; family Hylidae; genus Dendropsophus; species Dendropsophus ebraccatus. The sequence continues at coordinate 132,159,887 of NC_091454.1, forward strand.
ATTTTATTCAGTAGCAGCGGTGGTGTTAGTCAGTATGTGGTGGTGTTAGTCTGTATGTGGTGGTATTAGTCAGTAGCAGTGGGGTGTTAGTTAGTATGTGGTGGTATTAGTCAGTATGTGGTGGAATTATTTGGTACTTGTTATCCGGTACTGTGTTTTATTGGATTTAGTATACTGGATTTGGTCAGTAACATGTAATATGGTGGTGATGGTTGTGGTGTGGCGGTAATATTTCCCCTTGTGTACTGGTAATATTGGCAATATTGGTCTCAGTAAACAGGATTTGGTTAGAAACAGTATGGCGTTAATATGTATGGTGATAATATTTCCTATATACTGGTATTATTGGTAATATCAGTCTTGAGATATATATCTACCAATAGCATCGAGAAAGGGGGGCCCAAGTTGACCTCTTGCACCAGGGCCCAAGAGACATTAGCTACACCCCTGGCTATGCTGTTTACGTAACTTCTGGAGTTAGTGTAGCTGTTCATCTAGCTGTAAAAGCTATCCCCTATCCATAGAATAGAGGGCAACAAGAAGATTGGTGTGGGTCAGACTATATCTATAATAATAATAATAATTTTTAATTATATAGCGCCAACAGATTCCGCAGCACTTTACAATTCTGGGGGTACATACATGGACAAAAAATCGACATTACAGAAATACATATAATTATCCATACATGAGGAGTGAGATCCCTGCTCGCATGCATGAGCTTACATACTATCAGGAGGGGGTGCAAGACAAAATGGCAGAGGGGCAAAGTGCATTGTTGTTCTTATGGTCCAGCCATCTTTATAAATAAGGCAGTGCGGGTAAGGGGGGGTGAACCTGTCACCAGCCAATGCCTGCATGCACAGGTCTAAGTGCTTAAATGCTTGGCGTGTGTGTGTATGTATGTGTCTGTGTGTGTGTGTGTGTGTGTGTGTGCGTGGTGGAGGTGTCTGTCTGTGTGTGTGTGTGTGTGTGTGTGTGTGTGTGGAGGGGGGGTTGAGGGTTGAGTCAAAATTAGGGAACCTGGTAAGCCTGTTTAAACAGATGTGTTTTGAGGGCATGTTTGAAGCTTTGTGTATTGGAGGTGAGTCTGACAGTCTTGGGTAATGCATTCCATAGAACTGGTGCAGCTCGGGTGAAGTCATGGAGACGGGAGTGAGAGGTGCGGATCAAGGTGGATGTTATCTATAGATGGTAATACCCCTTTAAATCATTTAAAAAAAATAACACAATTGAATATATTAAGGACTTAGGGTGTGTTTACACAGAAAGATTTATCTGAAAGATTTTGGAAGCCAAAGCCAGGAATGGATGTAAAAAGAGGACAGATCCCAGTCTTTCCTTTATGACCTGATCCCTGTTTATACTCTGTTCCTGGCTTTGGCTTCAAAAATCTGTCAGATAAATCTGTCTGTGTAAACGCACCACTAGGGTCCTACTACATGGAGCGATTATCTGCTGAATCAGGCCAATTTGGGCAGATATTGCTCCATTAAATTAAGACGATTGTTATCTTTTAACATGTTTAATAATCATTAGCCGCCGGATACATATTGCTACATGTAATAGTGATGCGCAACTAATGGCTGATGCAAAGGTAAAGATAATAATAAAGAGGTATGCTTGTAATATGGCACTTAAATTATTAGTGAGGGAAAGGAGACTTCCGGGTAAGAAGATTTATTGATGTAAACTCAAGTTTTGTCTAGCCTGATATGGCTGATAACATATAACAATATAAATGAATACATTTCACTGCCTAGTAATGTTAAACATTCTGTGAAAGTATTTAAACCTTTATTAGGAAATAAGAAAACCAAAAATATGTTCAGCTCTTGAGAAGTTGTGAAGTGTCCAGAAAAAGCTAGCAAAAGTGGCTGGCAACAGGTCATGTCAGGCACCAAAGGTATACTTCTGGTGTCTTCTGACTGTGAGGAGTTAATACAAGGACCATGCTGCCCTTCCTTCCTTTTTCTTTAATAAAAGCTGAGGCTGACCCCCACTTCTAACAAAACTGCTCATTTTTTTATGAGAATTCATAAAATTATAAATACTCTAGGTTTTACAAGACCTACGTTTTCATTTTTTAAAGTGAATCTGTCAAGACCTAAAAGATTTGGAGATGCATATCCTGACAGATAGGTGCTAGGGGAATAAAATTGGCCACACGTTTAGTTGTGCTGATTGTAAAGTTATGAAGACGCTTCTTTTTTTTTTCGTTAGCAGTTGAATAGTTAAACTGGTGGTGCTGAGTTTCAAAATTATTCCCCCCCCCACACACACACACTTTACTCTGCCCTGCATGACTGATGAAAAGGCAAAACTTACAGCCCTGTGTGTCAATCAATAAAAGAAGGACATCATAAAGACCACATGGTTCATCTCATCTGCCATTACACTATTTGCTTTCTATAATTATCTTAGGATAGATATATGTATAATCCAAGCAGGTTTACATTCACTTACTGTGGATATACCAGTTACATCTGCCAGAGGTTTGTTCAAAGCATCTACTACTTTTTCAGTTAAAAAACATTTTCTCATGTTGCTTCTGATCTTTCTCCAACTAACCTCAGAATGTGTTCCCTTGTACTTGTGTTTAGCTTCTTCTTAAAACACATACCAGGTACAGTATAGATGAACTTTAGGTGAGTACTTTTGTATGGACTTATTTATGTATGTGACTTTTTTTTACATGGTGTATCTAGGAATGAGCAAATATACAATACTAGCAAAGCTTGGCTGTCGGTTTGTCAGCCTGCTGCCATTCAAATCTGTGCCGCTCCGCTAGTACTGTAAATTCGCTTACCCCTAGTGGTATTATTTGGGTCATGCACAGCATTGTTATATGGACATGCATGTTGAAATCATTTGGGCAATCTCTGATGGTATTACATGGAAACTTTATTTAAAAATGGTTGTTATTCCTTACTAAAGTCACATTCACAGCCACATATTTGACAGGATTTTATTTTTACTTTCGGTAGTTATACATGAGAAAAGTCAGTGTAGTTAGAAGCGTTACCTTATGTGAATTTATGTTATATAAATCTTTATCTTTTTTGCATTTAGAAAAGTTGCTAAACCCCATAAGGACAAAACTCTATTTTGCCTTCAGTTATGGTGAGTTGTTTTCACAGAGGACCAGTCAAAATACCAACCATCTCCACTTGTATACCCAATAAAAGAACACTTCTGAAGCTTTTTTTTATACTTAGAGCTTTACCGTGTGCCTTTCCTCTGTTATTCCTCTGACATGAAAAAATTGACAACTGGCTGTTACCATTTGAAGCTGGGTTCACACTATGTATATTTGAGGCTGTATTTGTGAGGCTGTATAGCAACCAAAACAAGGAGTGGATTGAAAACACAGAAAGGCTCTGTTCACATAATGTTGTAATTGAGTGGATGGCCATCATTTAATGGCAAATATTTGCTGTTATTTTAAAACAACGGCTGTGGTATTGAAATAATGGCCGTTATTTACTGTTATATGGCGGCCATCCACTCAATTTCAACATTGTGTGAACAGATCCTTTCTGTGTTTTCAATCCACTCCTGGTTTTGGTTGCTATGAGGACCTGCCATGAGGACCAAATACAGCCTCAAATATACATAGTGTGAACCCAGCCGGGGCCAGGTGTATTCTTGCTCAGTCTGATACTGCTAAATCAGAACTAACAGAGAAACAACATAATGCAAAGATGATCCAGAATTATTATTTTATAAGGCATACAAGTATTTATTAAAAGTTGAAAGATCTGATGGGTCCTAATTTTTGCAAGCAGAAATTAAGCAGAGCCTTTCTGAATGCGTATTCATGGCAGGCACACAAGTTCTGAATAGGGTGCAGAACTGAAGCTGTCAAAATGCTACTCTGCATAATGAGAAGATCCCATGGCAGCGGCCATTGCAACCAATAACCCCCTTTGTTGGCTGTTCTCAACACAAAAGAAGGCAGCTTGGTGAGATAAGGGCACAAAGCTAGATTTGGGGTTGTGGGTCTGAGGGTAAGAAAGTGTCTATATTAGTTGTTCTTCAACGTATGAGTGGTTGTGGTCAATCCACAGAGGGTAGGTGTAGCGGGTTGGGGTTAGGCAAAGTCCCAGTTAAATTTTTGGTATTATGTGTTGTATACAGATGGATTATGCATCAAATTATTTGTAAAATTATGTAATTTTATGTTGTAAGGAAAAAAATGTGATTATATTCTAAAGGAAACAACAAGATGATAAGCCATAGGTTGTGGCAGCAGTTTGTCTTGCTTTGTAGAATTCCAAGGAGAGCCAGTGACAGCGAACTAGTGACAATAACAAATCTAATTGTACCAGCCAGTTGTGAGATAAGATTATAGTGTTAGAGGGAAGAATTCAACTTAGCAGATGGATACTCAGCTGACACTTGAAGATACAAAGACTAGGTGTCTGCAAAGCAGTGATAGGGTAATTGCTAGTTGTTCCATAAATAGATGTCTCAGATAGAGATGTAGTTATTCTTCGGCCCTTCATTTTGAGAAAGTAGAACTGTTACTTTTGATGTTATAGGTAGTCATGTTTATGTGCGGTAATGAAATGATTCTCTGGAAATCAAGATAGTGATGACACTATTGTGATTAGAACCTTTATCACTGTGAATAATACACATGCTAACACGCATCAGTAACATCACGGTTATGACAGTCAAAGGGGCTGTCAACCTGTTGCTATGCACAGTGGAGGCACCCAAGTAACCATCTCCTGCTCAAGGGAAGCAGGACATATGAGCCAGCAATTTTGTTAAACCAAAGATTATTGCAGCAAAGAAATGATTGCATTATTGTAACAAACTTACCAGGATGGCTACGATGGCCGCCTGTCCTGCTGAGGTCCACAGCTGGGCAGCCAGTATGTAGATAGAAGCATGTGTCCCCACAAGGCCCCAGTAATGTGCAGTTTGCTCAGCCTATCAGGGGAGCAGTAGCACCTGGCCAATAGTCAGGGCCCCTTGCTGGCAGCAGGCACCTGTCATCGTGTACTTGTTACTATCCCTCATGCTCTTCTGGATTCCTGATCTTCTGATGACTCTGTTATTGCATTTCTCATTTGTTCTATCTGTAACTGACAGGTTTTGACCTGGACTAAAGATCTTGTTTTTCCCACCTTGCCAACAATTATTAGCGTGCCTGGCTAATATGTTACCTGGACTCCTTCCTGATTGCCTCTCAGTCTCCCGGCTATCTGGTGTCCCGCTCAGCCAATCAAGTGGCAAGGGGCTTTACATACTTGCATCGGAATGAAAAATCTGCAGCAAGTATGTAAACCCATAGAAAATGACAGTATCGGCAATCACAGCAGATTTCGCTGCAGAACTCGCATCATGAAATCCGCTGCAATCCGGTATGTGTGAAGATACCTGAGCAGACTAAATTTTACCATTAAGTAGGGATCACACAATTTAGTGTTTTCACATTGTTAGACTATGTTTAGCATCAAAATAACAACCGATATTTTAAAACAATGGCCGCTATTATATGAAATACCGACCTCTACTTGCTGTTAAATGACAACTGTCCAAGAAAAACGGCCATCATTTTGCCAATTTTCGCTCTGTGTAATAGAGACAACGATTAGCTGATGACAAAGATCATCGGCTGATCGTGGGTTTAGGTTTAGACCTAAAAGCGGCAGGTGCCGACCGCGCATCACTATTACACTGAGGCAAAGGGTTGCCCAAACACCTGACACCTTACCTCTCCCCGCTCCTGGTCTTCTCACTTGTTCTCTGCAGCTTCCTGGTCCCGGTGGCTGCAGTGTCTGAGCGGCCTGTCAGCTGACAGGCCGCTTAGGCACTGCTGCCACCAGGACTGGGAAGCTGCAGCGCACAGAACAGAAGACCAGTAGTAGGAAGAGGTAAGGTGCCAGGTGTTTGGGCAACGATGTCCATGTGGCCCTTATTGCCAGATTATTGGGCAATTTGCCCAATTATTGGTGTAATAAGTCCAGAAAACAAGTGCCGATCTAGCAGATCAGCTCTTGTTTACTAAAACTATTGGGCCTTAGTCGCCAGTATAATAGGACCCTTAGTCTGTTTTTAGGATCAGTAAATTCCAGAATTTAAGACCTCAATTTCACATACTGTGTGGTCCATATATATGGATGATATGCTATGGAACAGACTTCAGGTTTCCAAGCATCATCATTCATTATCATGCTGTGATCCTCCAAATATTTAATATTTGTGATTACATGTGTCAGTACAGTAGAGCAGAGCTCACAGCAATCATAATGAATGATGATGCCAGAAGTTCCAAAGTCCATTCCATAGCACACCATCCGTATTTACGGACTGTGCACAGCATGTGAAAATGAGGCCTAAGTTATTTCTCACATACAAAAGATGCTCCCACCCACATAGTCTTTGAGTAGAGATGGAATTTCCTTTATTTCCATTGTAGAATAAGAATCTGAAGTAGACAATTTTAACTTATGAATTGCATTCTACTGCAGCAAAGTTTATAGCAGCATGGCTGATTTTCTTCTAGTTTTCTTCTAGCGTGTTTGGTTCATGACTAATTGTTTCATTAAGTGAGGATTTATGAGATCAAGCTAGGTCTTGGAATGTGAATTGTGGGAGTAGTAGTATTACCTGCATACCAGTGAGCTGAAGCAGATGGTAATTGCATCTTATCAGCAAACTAGTACATGATGGAACTTTGTTTAAATCCAATTCTTTTGCTCCGTTTCCACCAGATGATCATAAATAAAGAGAAACTATTTCTAAAATACAGGAAAATGTGGAGAAAAAAATTGACCTTTTCAACTGGACATATTATATTATATCATATGTTATATAGCAAGCACTTGCTACACATGTAAACACCAGAACACTGTTCAGACTACACATCCATTGCATATATAAATCTCTCCAGCCTTTACTTTTATTTCTCAAATAGTCTATATTATAATATACATGGGTGGTGGTTATGTTGGTTAGCGTGAGAAAGGATGTAAATGTAGCTTGTGTATTTCTGTGGGCAGGACAAATTTTAGTGTTGTTTGTGCTATCAGTGGTGGCTCAGAGATCATTACGCTGTGGAGATATGAACAGGATATTTAAATAATTTTTCAACCCAAATGAGAGGGGAACACCTAGCATTGTCGTTCTTCATGAATAACTCCTAATTCATGTACCACTTTCATAATTACTCTTAAAATATCTATAGACTTGTAACATTTTTAATTGACTTCTAGGCTTCTGTCTAACTTTGTACTGTATATTTTATTTTCTTTATTATGATAACTATTGGGCTGTGTAAAAGGGACTTAATATCTGAAGGTCCTCAGTGGGGCATTCCCCTTTTTTAAAGGGAATGTATGACCTAGATTTGTTTTTACAGATGAAGGCTATGTTGACCGGCCGGATGAGGCGTATGAGACCGGCCGTTCCGTGACCCGACCGGGTCACAGAACGGCCGGTCTCTGAAAAGATCTCTGAAAAGATCATCCGGCAGTACCGGCCGGATGATCTTTCCGGCCACAGTGTTCTGATGCTGGCGCATAAGCGTCTGGAGCCGTTTGCTTCATTGTGTGAACTGACAGGTGTTTCTGCGGCCACTATTAGCTGAGTTGCGGCCGCAGAAAAATGACATGTCAGTTCTTTGCGCTGCCGCATGGGATCCCGGACGGAGCGTATACTATGTGTATACACTCCGGCCGGGACCCCCTAGAAGAATAGGCAGTGTTCCACACCGTACAAAGTATGGCCATTGTAGCCGACGGCAACAATGGCCATACTTTTATGCTGTGTGAACATAGCCTAAGGGTATGTCCACACTGAGCAAAAGCGGCGCTCTTGTATCAGGCGCTACACCAGGGAATAAAATAAAACATTTATTGCACTAAATACAACGATTGGGTGGTACGGCCAATATATTGTAATTTACAGGAACATTGTATAAGATAAATTACATATCTGGAATCGCACCTAAGGTAATGCTGAATGGAAAAACACTCTCCAGTGTGACTGGAAGAGAATTGGGTAACATTATTACAGATGGATCTGCAACAAAGGCACCTAGCTTTGTTGCATCTGAACAATCCAGGATTTTTCCCCCTTTTTTCATTATTGTATTTATGCTGTCTGATTTGACTCGGTGCTAACAAGTTCTTAATTATAGGAGCCCTCCGGAAGGTGATTCTACGTCTATCGGGTATTAATTTATTGAGATGAGGATCTTGTTGCAGAATTGGCCAATGACATGGGAGAATGGCTCCAATGTCATTATGTTGTTTACTAAAAGTAGTAAGAAAGTTAGTACCATATGTATTTTGGGTACTATTTGTAGTCTCAGGATGAAGATATTCTTGTTGTGGAGTTCTTAAAACTTTTTGAGTGTTTTGGGCAGTTTTTGTACAATTTTTCTTTACCCTTCTGAACTGGCCATATGGCACATTTTGTAGCCACTTTTTACAATGGCCACTATCAAACTCCAGGTAAATGTTCACATCCACCTTTTTGAAAAAGGTGGATGTTATAATTTGATTATTTTCATGGCTTACAAGTAGGTCAAGAAATTCAATAACACTTGGGTCTGTGTGACCTGTAAATTCTATGCCCCATGAATTGTGATTGAGGAAATTAAGGAAAGAACAAACACCAAGTTCATCACCGTCCCCTATGAAGAACAGGTCATGAATGTAACGTCCATAAAGGATAATACTAGGTGACCATGGGGTAATAAATGAGCTCTTGCTCTACCACACCCATAAATAGATTAGCGACCGAGGGGGCGACCTTAGCCCCCATCGCCACTCCTTTCTGCTGGCGATAAATTTTATCACCATATGTGAAATAATTGTTAGATAAAATGAATTCTAACCCTTTTAAAAGAAATTCGGTGTGTGATATATCAATCGATGTATCAGCATGTAGATATTGGGCCACACATTCCAAACCAAGTTGGTGAGAGATGTTACTATACAAGGCACAAACATCACAGGTAAAAAACCTATAGCTGCTCTTCCACTCTACAAGGGACACTTGTTCAATCAGTTGTTCAGAGTCCCAGAGATAACTGGATAAATTGGTGACAATAGGCTGGAGGAAGAGATTGATGTAGTGGGCTAGATTACTAGTGGCACTATTAGTTCAGGAGACTATAGGCCTACCTGGGGGATTGCAGAGGGATTTGTGGACTTTGGGTAAAAAATAAAAATAGGTTTTGCTAGCTTGAAATGATGAAAAAACTTTTTTCAGCTTTATTGAGGATCTGTTTATGAAAAGCATCTGAAATCATTAAATTGAGGTCACATTTAACATTGGGGAAAGGGTCTAAAGTTATAACTTCATAATAATCCCCATCTGATAAAATACGATTTGCCTCCCTTTCGTAGTCTCAGACCAAACACACAGAATGCACCAACTTGCTTTGGGTTGGGTGTGGTGTGTTAATATTAGGGGAACGCCTCTAATCCCCATTCACATGAAGCTCCAAAAAAAAAATATACTGACACAACTGTTGCAGTTCTTTTGTCTTTTATATTTAGTATTTCATACTTTTACAATAGAAAATTCATGAGAGTAATTCACACCCAAGTGCAAAAAGATACTTAAATGGACCCCGATGTTGCTTCCAGCATGGTAGCTGTTAGAGTCCTCGTATCATTCGTTCAGCAGAAACCTCCATGATGTCCGGGAGGCCAGAAGGTGGCGTGTAGACCCACGCGACGTTTCGGGGAGACCTTCCCCTTTCTCAAGTGAACGTTCGATATTTAAATAGCTGGGGCTGCTGAACTTGAATAAAGCTCTAAGGTTGTCTGGAAAACATGGATACAGCCAATGACTATATCCATGATTTCCACATAGCCTTAGGACTTTATCCATGTTCAGCAGCCATCACTAATCAAATGCCGAAAGTTCGGGTTCGGATCGACTCGAGCATGCTTGAGGTTCGCTCATCTCTAGTTGTTTCCTATCAGGTTGGGATCAGTGGCAGCAATTCCAGGAGATCATCCATTGGTTTTTCCACAAGTGATTCTAGGTGTTGTGCCCTCAGTACAACTCCACTAGGTGAGTGCGTTTTTGCCTTACCTAATACGCAAACATACTCCTGTTATCTGCACATGAGCGCCTGTGTTTCTCTCTTTTCTCAATGTCAATTCTTTGCACAGAGAGCAGCGGGAGTGCAGGTGTGCAAGCCCCTCCATAGAGACACAGTGAGGAACTAAGGCAAGCAGTATTCTGCGGCGGAGAGATTAGCTGCTTTTGCTCAGTGTGAGCATACCCTAAGGTTGCTTAGCAGTGAAATCCGATTTCTATTAAAGTCTATAGCACTCCATTCCCCCAGCGAATTTTAATTCCACTGCAAGAATATTGTGCTAAATACTTGTAAAAGTTAACTACTTAGCTCTTGTCACCATGCTGTCCGTGCCACCACATGCTTCTCGGGGTACCCGCACACCGACAGCCCGCTAAGCCAACCACTGCCTGTACTGCCACAGCCAGTGATTGGCTGAGTGGGCGTAAATGAGCAGGGAGAAGCATGCAGGAGCCCGCTGGTGGAGCACGGACAGGTAAGGGTACTATTACACCAAGCAATTTTCCGACGACTAATGATTAACAATAAACGATCTTAAACGACCGCTAAGGCAAACGACCCGAAATCGTTCGCCCAAGTACACGAAACGATGATCGTTATTTATGATCGTTCTTGCGGTCGTTTAGTCGTCGCTATTGCGTACGTTTCAGCTGTGAATTTTTATTCCACCAAACGATGTGCGAACGATGTGCGAACGATGAGCGAACGATCAAACGATAAAAATAGGTCCGGATCCTATTAAACGATCAACGATTTCTCGTTGGTCGTTTAATCGTTGCCTGCTATTACACGAAATGATTATCGTTCAAATCCGAACGATTTAACGATTTTTCGAACGATAATCGTTCCGTGTAATACCACCCTAAGTCTATGGCACAATATTCTCACAGCGGAAATTTAATCTGCTGCGGGAATGGAGTACAATAGACTTTAATAGAAATCAGTACTGCAGTGGATTTCATTGAGGGAAACTCGGCATGTGTGAAGGCACCCTAAGTTCATACAATGTATTTAACCATTTAATATTGCCTGTTGTTGCAGATTGCAACACTAGACGTTATTAAATGAAAAAATATATTGCACTGATTTCAACGGAATCCCTGCCGGAGTGTATACACTCTGACCGGGATTCCTTGCGGCCACACAAAAAACTGACATGTCAGTTTTGTGCGTCCACTACTAGTCTTCGGCCGCACTTTACATTGTCGGCTATGGTGAATTGGAATGTGGGCACACCTGTATGTGCCCACATTCCAATTCAAAAGAAGTTAAGTTCATCCGGCCGATACTGCAGTACTGGCCGGCATAAAGTTCACTGACAGCAGCCGTTCTGTGAAACGGCCGTGTCACAGAACGGCCGCTGTCATACATAGTGTGAACTGAGCCTAAAGCTAGATACTGGAATTTTTTTTTCTAATCTGTTTCTATTTTCTAATTTTTATTTTTTTTATTTTATTTTAGTACATTACTATGGAGGCATACCATAGTAACAGTGATATACTTTACGGTAAGGACATACATAACAATGGATATCTCTAGACCATATTCTTTGTATGGCACACATTTGTAAGCATGTTTTGTACCCTCAAAATGTGGCAACTATGAGCAACCCTGCAAACACTGATTCCGTAGTGCAAATGGATCCTTAAACGGCAGAGACTGGCACCAGTCTGGTCTCTGCAGTTGCGACAGGAGTACAGCTGTGTTTGACAGCTGGCTCCAACAGATGATTAGTTGTGCTTTGCGCCTGAGCCCACCCAATTGCCAGGACATGGCTGTAGATTCTGGAGGGTGAACTGTATCGCTGCCAGGACATACTGGTATTCCCATAAACGGGAAAGGGTTAAAACTAAATAAGATACCAACATAGTGCTCACTAGTACTGTGTTCAATGTTTTCGTTCCACCCTGCCTTGTTGAATTCTTTTGTATGATAAAATACCCTTAGTAACACAATTTTCAATTAAACATCATGTTATAAGGGGGGCGGGGCCTGGCTATGGAGGAGTGAGGACGTGTGTGCTTTGAGCTCCTGCCCGGTCTCCTCTTAGGCCCGCTATTTCAGCCCGACTGAACGACCACCCGGCTCTTGAAGTGATGAGGGGAAAGCAGAACTGTAAGAGGACTCCCTCCACGGGCCCTGCGACTGCTAACAGGGACATCAGCAGCTTCTTCTCTCCCCAGCCTACGCAGCTGCCTTCCACAGCAATGGCGCCACTGCCCATCCGCACTGACCAGCTGGCCGTTGATGCAACGGTACATACCGATTCCCGGAGCTCGCAGACCCTCTCCGGGACCTCCGGTCCACCCGACACGAGGCTTGGCGCGGCGCAGAGGACGAGATCCGCTCCGGTAGGAGATGCTGCCCCCTCTGCCCCCTCTCCACGTGGCGCGACCGCCATTTTGCCCGCGCACTCCCCTGTGGACCCGATTCTTTCTGCCGCACGGTCAGCGGCTGCGACCTCCATCTCCCCTCTCCGGACCCGGCAGGTGGCTGCTTTGGGAGAGGAAGTACGCAGGGCTTCAGCTGACGATGAGGGCCCTCCACCCAGGCCTGCTCCGCTGACGGCCGCCGCCATGTCATACGCCGGCGTGGTGAAGGCCCAGATACATGCTGCCGAGAGTGAGGGCGCTCTGCTTCACAGCCAGGACTCTATGATCTCCGCTGATGGCCGCATGGAGGAAGGTAACGGGGCCTTGAGTGTCATCTTCCCTGCAGTAATGGGGACCTCTGCACCTCCAGATGGGCCCGTTAACCCCTTCGCCTCCCATGTCCCGGCTGGGTTGTCTTCCCCTGGGTCACAGGCCTTGGACTCCCCTGCCCCATTGCTCCCCTCTTCCTCAGAGGAAAGTATTCTGTCATCCCCCCTTGAGTGCAGCCAGGTGCTCTTCTGTGACCGGGACGACCAGGTCCTTTTGATGGACGTGCAGATGGGTGATGGGGGCCCATCTCTACCTGCCTCACCCTTGCTCCCACTTCCCTCACCCGTTCAGGCGACCATGATGGGGGATAGACGAGCCGGCTCCTCTCAGATGGAGTTATCCTTCCTGGATGTTCTGAAGGAATTAAAGGACCTCCGTGCTCACCTGCATACCATACCAACCAAAAGTGACATGGAGGAGTATGTCACTCGCCTTGAGACGTCTTGCAGGGCCGACATCTCTACTCTGCGGACAGAGGTCCAACATCTCGAGCAACAAGTGGCATCTAATACCAATGTGACTGACACTTTATCCAATAGAATCACTGACCATGATCACCTTCTCTCCGAACACTCTTATCAATTACAATACCTCTCTGATGCGCTAGACGATATTGAGAATAGAGGTCGTCGGAACAATTTACGAATCCGGGGACTGCCTGAGTCGGTGGAGACACGGGAGCTGGACTCTACCTTACAATCTCTCTTTAACTTTGTTCTGAGTGCCCCGCCAGATGCCAGACTGGAACTAGACAGAGCTCATAGATCCCTGGGGCCACGTTCCTCTGACCCGGACAACCCTAGGGATGTCATTTGTAGGGTGCACCGGTACCAGCAGAAAGAGGCTATCCTGTCTAAGCTGCGAGATGCTGGTCCTATCCGGTACGAAGGCCGGAATATACAAATTCTTCCTGACCTATCCCGCCTGACCCTCCAAAAGCGCAGAGCGCTTCGTCCCCTGTTGGAATTGCTTCGCAGCCGCAATATTGCATACTCTTGGGGATTTCCGTTTCGTCTCCAGGTGCGAAGGGACGGTCGGGTCCTGTCACTGAGTCACCCCAGAGACTTGTTCCTGTTTCGTGAGGCACTTGACCTGCCGGAGGTCACTCTAGTGGATTGGCCAGAGCTTCCTTCAGGCCCTCCGGTTGTTCCACCACCGTGGTCGCAGCGGTCCTCGAGGAGACGGCGAGGTGGCAACAGATGGGCCAATCACCCGCAACAGCAGCGGGATCCTGCCACCCCGTTGAGGAGTAGTCCGCCCTCAGCCTAGGAGTTCTCTTGTGAGCCTTTGGCTATCCTGATACCACCCCTCATATACTGTACCCCTGGCTAATTCTTCAGTTGGACTTTATTGCATTTCTGTTGTGGGTTATTTTCTGCTGGGATGGCGTTCCTCTGTCCACCCGCCGACCCTCCCTGCGCTATGCCTTAGGGATACGCCTTCTGGTGCACCTGTGGTCAGAATGGCTTGAATACTGTAACAACATAATATTAGTGCGCTCAGCGGGGGGGTGCGGTGCTTGGACACGGGTGACGCCACCACTTCCATTTTATCATACTGTTCCTGTTCTATGCCGGGGGATATGCCTGCCTTCTCTGCTGCTCGGGGGTGGAATCCTTGTATTCAGTTTGCGTTATGTTGGTCGTTCTCCCATGATGTTACAATGGGCTCCGGGGGACAGGGGGGAGCACTCCTACCTGGTTAGTCTCGCCCTCACCGGGATCCGTGCCCTCAGGGTACACGAGTAGTTTGGTCCCACTCTACCTTCCCCCTCTGTGGAGCCTACCCTTTTCTTTACTTGGGTTTTTCCACTTGTTCTCTTCTATCTCTTTTCTTTCTCTTTTGTCTACTCTTTCTACTCTCCTTCCCCTCTCAGCCCCCTTTCCCTATCGTTCTATCCTTCCCCGCCTGTACCGTCCTCTTGCCCTGACCAAGGATGTCGACCCTAAACATCTGTTCGCTGAATGTCCGGGGATTTAATGTGCCCCAGAAACGGTCGCAAATTCTGTATCACATGCACAAGAAGAAAATACAGGTAGTGTTGTTGCAGGAAACACATTTTAAATGCCAACACGTCCCTAACATTAGAGATAAATATTATACTCAATGGTACCATAGCCCGAACCCGGACGCTAGGGCCCGGGGGGTCTCTGTTGCGCTGCATAAGTCTCTACCGGGTACTGTCTTAGACTCCTGCATAGATGAACAGGGTAGATTTTTGATCCTAAAATTGAAAATAGGCTCCATTACATATACCATTGCTAACTGGTACTCTCCTAATCAGAATCAGACTGTTGCATGTCGATCCTTTCTGAATACTCTTTCTCAATTCACAGAAGGGATTCTGCTCATTGGAGGAGACTTCAACCTTCCTCTGGATCCGATTATGGACACATCGGCGGGTAGGAGCGCTGTCCCCCCACGACGGCTACGCGCTCTTAAGCGCGATCTGCATGGGCTCCAGCTGGTGGATGTCTGGCGCGCATTGCATCCTCAAGGTAGAGATTACACCTACTACTCCCCCTCCCACACGTCCTATAGTCGCATTGATTATTTCCTGATCAGCCAATACGCCCTTACTTGGCAACCATCCGCCTCTGTAGGCGACATATTGTTTTCCGATCATGCCCCCATCTATCTTTCTATTTCTCTTCCCAACTACCTTAACCCCTCCTGGTCATGGAAGCTTAACGACCATCTTCTGAAAGACGTGGCGTGTGTGGCTGATATTGAGAAGACTATTACTTCCTTTATCCACATCCACGCCTCAGACCCCACTCCATTACCCACGCAGTGGGAAGCCATGAAATGCGTCCTTCGTGGCACCTTCATAAAGCACGGCACGCGCCTTAAGCGTGAGAAGGCCTCTAAAATCACTTCTCTCCTGAACCGCATCCACACGCTAGAAACCGCGCATAAACGTACACTCTCTTCCGTTACTTATGCGGAATTGGTCAAATTGAAAGATGACTTGAGAGCGCTTCTTGATCAGACATATACCTCTCAACGCTTGCAATATCGTCGCTTCCTTTATGACCATTCTGATAAGTGTGGACGTCCTTTGGCCCGTCTCATTCATCCTCGGCAGGGGCGGGCTTACATCCTGCGTATAACACAGCCCGATGGTACAGACTCGCAGAACCCCGCTGATATCCTGAATGTTTTTCATACCTATTACTCCCAGCTCTATAACATTCACCCCAATAACACGTCTAACATCACGGCCCCCTCTGACGTCCAGGAATACATTACTGACACGGCCCTGCCCACGCTGAACACGGAGGATGTTGAGATGTTGGAGGATGATATTTCTGAACAGGAAATTAGGTTCACCATTAAACACACCCCGGCCGGTAAATGCCCAGGCCCTGATGGGTTCACCCCTTCCTTCTACAAATCTTTTAGCAGCCTTCTCTCCCCCTTTATGGTGAAGGTGTTTAACTCTGTCTCGGATGGCTCTTGCTGGGTGCCTCAGTCTTTGGAGGCACATATTAGTGTTCTACCTAAACCAGGCAAGGATCACACTCAGGTTACCAACTATAGGCCCATTTCCCTTGTTAATGTGGATATTAAATTGTTCTCCAAAGTACTTGCCACCCGTTTGACGCCGCTCCTGCCTGGGATCACACACCTAGACCAAGTTGGGTTTGTACAGGGGCGGGAGGCGAGGGACAACACCAACAAGACTCTGGCTCTCATATCTGGGGCCAAGGCTCGCGCACTACCGTTTTGCCTTCTTTCGGTTGACGCGGAGAAGGCCTTCGATCGTGTCGACTGGGGCTTTCTCCAGGTTGGTGTTGGTCCTCGCTTCCTCAGCAGAATAATGTCGTTGTACACAGGTCCCACGGCGAGAGTACGGGTCAACGGGGCGCTGTCAGACCCCATTCCCATTTCCAATGGCACACGACAGGGGTGCCCCCTTTCTCCCCTTCTATATGTCCTGGTGATGGAGCATCTGGCGACAGCCATACGAGACAACCCCAATATTCATGGTTTGTCACTGCAGGGGACTGAATATAAAGCCGCTCTTTATGCGGATGATCTTCTCCTGTACGTTACTCAACCCCACATCTCTTTCCCATCTATTATATCTGAGTTTCAGCGCTTTGGTCGGGTATCTAACTTCAAGGTGAATTACACGAAATCTGAAGTACTCAACATCTCTCTTCCCACTGACGATGCCGCCTCCATTGCCCATAATTTCCCCTTTAGATGGCAACGAGATTACCTCACATACCTTGGAATAAATGTCTCTGCCGACCTCACCCGTCTATACTCCCTTAACTACCAACCCCTCTTGGATCGCACACTGAAAGACCTCCAGGCATATCATAAGAAACCTCTGTCCTGGTTTGGCCGCATTAATGTTATAAAAATGGACATTCTCCCCCGGTTCCTGTATATCTTTCAAACTACCCCTATCATGCCCCCCCCCATCTTTTTCCGCAGGTTGCGTACAGCATTCCTGAAGTTCATTTGGAATAGTTCTCGCCCTAGGATTAAATACTCCACGCTTTCCCGACACAAGTCAGATGGGGGCACGGGTTTACCCGATCTGCGCCTGTACCATCGGGCCTCCATTCTCATGCGCCTATTAGACTGGCGGTATAGCGCCGGCTCAAAACACTGGGTTAGGCTTGAACAAATGGAGACACAGCACCCTATATCTAATGTTCCATGGCTCTCCCTGACTGTCGCTCCGCCTTTCTCACCGGACTTCCCCTTACCCAGAGTTGCATTGCAATTATGGCGTCGCCTAGTGCGGGGTAACATTCTTTCCAGACCCTATAGCCCACTCACCCCACTCTTCCATAACCTTGACTTCCCCCCAGCGTACGGGAAAGACACGCTTTTGCTTTGGCAGGCCCAGGATAATCCCTGCTTCCAGACTGTGTTGGGCGACAAACCCCTTCCCTCCCTTGAGGATCTGCGGATGCGCGCTGGCTCCACCATGCTCTCCTGGCTTGAATACTCACAGCTCAGCTCCTACCTTAGCCCTCGTGGGGGTCGCAGCTCCCTGATGTCTACCCCTACCTCCTTTGAATCCCTATTTCTTTTGGACTCTCCCCCTGAGCACTGTATCTCTGTGATATATCGCCTTCTTCAGCAGGATGGGGTGGACGACCCCCCTGGGTTCTGGTCTGCTTGGGAGAGAGACCTAGCTGCTACAATCTCACCTGAGGATAGACAGAAAGCACACATTTTCACCCACAAATTGTCCACGGCCTGCTCTGCACAGGAACGGAACTATAAGGTACTGTCCCGATGGTATCGGGTCCCGACGAAGGTGCACTCTATGTTCCCGTTGGTATCTGATATCTGCTGGCGGTGTAACAGTGAAAGGGGCACCATGCTCCACGTGTGGTGGGGGTGCGACAAGCTGACTCCGTTTTGGTCGGGTGTCTTTGATGCTTATCGGTTAATATCAGGGCGGACAGCGCCCAAGACTCCCCAGGTGGCGCTTTTATCTATTCTCCCTGGCGCTATAGGCCGACAGAAGAAGAGTATTTTACGTTTCTGTCTGTCTGCGGCTCGGACGGTCATCCCCCGTCACTGGCGCTCTACGCAGATCCCCACCATGGCGGAGTGGCAGGCCGAAATGTCGCACCTACACCGCATGGAGGAGCTATCGGCTGAGGCTATGGGGTCCACTAAGCGATATAAGATGGTCTGGACGCCTTGGTTGCTCTTTAGAGAAACTCCTGCCTTCCAAACATTGTTTGTTGAGGGGGTGACCCGATGAGTTTCTCGGATTCACGATTTCCTTTCTTAACCCTATAGGGGGTTGGTCCTCTTGGTCGGGGTAGCTTTTCCCTCCTCCCCCCCCCCCTCCTTTTCCCTCCTGTTATGCCCCGTCCCCTGTCTGTCTGTTTTTCTGCTTCCTTTGCTTTTCTTTTTCCTTTTATCTCTCCTAACCTCCAACCGAGGTTTCTCGTTTATAGAATGTTTTGGTACTGGTTGTCCCGCTGCAGTTTTCTTATATTGGTAGTGGCCCTCTGGGTCCGGTGAGACTTCTGATTATTAAACTATTAATGGTTCTGGGGGGGCGCTTGGTCATCATTGTGCCAGTCGGAGGGAACATTTAGGGGTCTCCGACTCATGGACTACCTGTTGAGTCAGCAGGTTGCGCCCACCCCCAGGCATAATGTTATGTCCTATCACCGAGTGCTCCTATAGGTGCCCTCTTCATTTCACTTCCAGCTCACAGCGGACTTTTGTTTATGATGTGTTATGTGTCCTCTTTTATGTCATTCTTCTGGTCCTACATTTGTTACAATGGACCCTCTGTGTATACTGTTTTGTGTTTTGTTTTTGTCTTCCATTGAAACTAATAAAAATTGATTACACATAAACATCATGTTATAAGGAGAGAGTAGTGTGGGTTTAATTTGAACTGACATTAGTGTGGAATGATATATAGATACAAAACTCTTGAGCTTTTCCACCCTTGAGGGTCCACTTCTGGCTTTGGAAATAAGTAACTGCCAGGCTATGCCGCAGCCAGGCTTACCTCCTTATCCAGACGTTATTCCAGTGTCTCTCGCCTGTGCCAGTCACCACCCTGGTTATCCATTCAGTACAGAGTACAATATAAACTGCTCTTGCTCACCTACAAAGCTCTCCACAGTACTTCACCCCTTACCATCTCCTCCCTCATCTCTGTCTACAACCCTGTCCATGCTCTACACAATCTGCCAATGATTTATGGCTAAAGGACCTATTAATAGCCAGCCCTCGCTTGCTATTTGTTCCCTGCTCGTTGTTGGTTCTATTACATGCACTGACAGCGTGCTGGGTGGGGAGAAGCCACAGGGAGCTGCGGGAGGGGCTGCCTGGACAATCTTTAGACCGCCCGGGTCGCTCATAGAAGGAGCAACCAGAACACCAACGCTATTGGTATTGTTTGCTTTTAATATGTTGAAACACAATGATCAAACAATCTGCTGATCATTGCCTTTTAACATTAGCTATTACCTATAATGATCAATAATGAGCCAAATACAGCTGATAATTACTTGATGTAATAGGGCTTTTTAAAAGGGTCGATTATCAGTAATGAATGAACGCATTAACAGTCATTTATCCAATAATTGACCCATCTAAAAGAGCCAGCAGTCAGCCAATGAATGAGCAAATGCTTGGTTATTGGCTGATTAAATCTTTTGTGTGGCTATATAAATCATATATATATTATGATATAAATAATAATAATAAAAAATTATTATTATTGTTATTGCTATTATTATCGGCTGCACATCTATCTAAACAGTGGATTTAAATGGCTACATAAACGCTTTTCATTCAGCCTTGTTAATGCTGTTACATTATTGGGGAATTGATCATAAGCTGCATTTTATACGCAGATCATATCTAAAATCCTGCCTGTGCCTGCTGAACTTATTAAGAGGCACGTGTCTTTTAATGCAATGGGTTAAAAATTGTCTGCAATTGTGGACAGTTTGTGGATGGTAAATCACGGGTATGTGCAAGGGCCTAAGGCGGAAAAAAGGTTTAAAGTACAGTTTAAAATAAAGACAAAAAAAATAAAAAATACAGTTTGTGAATCTCGCCTAAAGTCAATGGGGTCCATCAGGCGTCAGTGTCCAGTGTAAAGCGCCAATACCTTTTTTCTGATGACAAAGCAGAACTAATGAACAAACAACACAGGGGTAAACCTATCCTATATCTATATGAAAACACCTTCCTTTTTGCCTAGGCCCCATAAAGCACTGAATGACAAAGAGACTTTTACTTCTGCCTGCACTTAATGTACATCTACATATTCACCTCTGTCTGCATAAAAGGGCCTGGAAATAAGAGAGAATCTGTGTGTGGAAAAAAGTTATTCAACTAATGAGAAGAATGTAACCTTTCAGTCTGGTTCCTGGTACTAGCTATAGTTTGTATTGAAAGTACACTATGCTCGGTATTTCTCTGCACCTGATAAGATGTGTAGGGATCATTTCTCAGCCTGCCAGATGTGCTTTCTCTTCACTAAGAAGGCATCAGAATTTTAATATAAATGTTGTAAAAGAAAATGACATATAATTGGCAGTGTAGAACGAAATAGTCCAAGACATTTAGAATAATGTACTTTAATTTATAATTTTTATTAAAGGGGTATTCCAAGCTCAACTAATGTAGTTAAACTAGTAGGATTTATATGATTATTTTAGCAAGTACAGTGGTGCCTTGGATTAGGAGCATAATTCGTTCCGGGCTGTGCTTGTAATCCAAATCCACTCTTAAACCAAAGCAAATTTTCCCATAAGAAATCACAGAAGTGCAGAGAATTTGTTCCACACCCCAAAAACAATGATTTATTATTCTGAATAACATGTAAAACAAATAAAGCAAACAATTAGAAACAGCAGAATATGTCATATTATAAGTTACTGCAGTGGCGTCGCTAGGCAGTTTTATTCGGGGCTCATGCCCCGAATAAAATGCCTGCTGCCCCGGATTTCTTCAGCCCCGGTCTTGCGAGCCAGATGCGGCTCTTTTGATGGCCGCATCTGGCTCGCAGATCGCGGCTGCTGCCCGCCTCGCCAGCTGCTCATCTCATCTACTGCCCACCCGTAGCGCCCGCCGTGCATGCTGCTCCAATCCAATCAGCGGAGACCGGAAGTGCGGGGCCGCTGCGGCGGGCCGTGGCGCACGCGCTGATTGGATGCGTACACCACGGCCCGCCGCAGCGCAGCACATCTGGCGGCCGCTACGAGCGGCCAGTAGGTGAAACTCGGTGGAGGTGAGGTGAGGTGGAGGTGACTGTGGAGGTGAGGAGGCATGGGGGAGAGAAGCATGGGGGAAGAGAGGTATGGGGGAGAGGACCACGGGGGAGAGAAGTATCTGGGGGAGAGGAGCAAGGGGGGAGAAAAGCATGGTGTAGAGAAGCATATGGGGGAGAAAAGCATATGGGGGAGAGAAGCATGGGGGAAGAGAAGCAAGGGGGAAGAAAAGCATGGTGGAGAGAAGCATATGTGGGAGAGAAGCATGGGGGGAGAAAAGCATGGGGGAGAGAAGCATGGGGGGAGAAAAGCATGGTGTAGAGAAGCATATGGGGGAGAAAAGCATATGGGGGAGAGAAGCATGGGGGAAGAGAAGCAAGGGGGAAGAAAAGCATGGTGGAGAGAAGCATATGTGGGAGAGAAGCATGGGGGGAGAAAAGCATGGGGGAGAGAAGCATGGGGGGAGAAAAGCATGGTGTAGAGAAGCATATGGGGGAGAAAAGCATATGGGGGAGAGAAGCATGGGGGAAGAGAAGCAAGGGGGAAGAAAAGCATGGTGGAGAGAAGCATATGTGGGAGAAAAGCATGGGGGAGAGAAGCATATGGGGGAGAGAAGCATGGGGGGAGAAAAGCATGGGGGGAGAAAAGCATGGGGGAGAGAAGCATGGGGGGAGAAAAATATGGGGGAGAGAAGCATGGGGGGGAGAAAAGCATGGGGGAGAGAAGCATGGGGGGAGAAAAGTATGGGGGAGAGAAGCATGGGGGGAGAAAAGCATGGGGGAGAGAAGCATGGGGGGAGAAAAGCATGGGGGAGAGAAGCATGGGGGGAGAAAAGCATATGGGGGAAGAGAAGCAAGGGGGGAGAAAAATATGGGGGAGAGAAGCATGGGGGGAGAAAAGCATGGGGGAGAGAAGCATATGGGGGAGAGAAGCATGGGGGGAAAGAAGCATATGGGGGAAGAGAAGCAAGGGGGGAGAGAAGCATATGGGGGAGAGAAGCATATGGGGGAGAGAAGCATGGGGGGAGAGAAGCATGGGGGAGAGAAGCATGGGGGAGAGAAGCATATGGGGGAGAAAAGCATGGGGGGAGAAAAGCATGGGGGAGAGAAGCATGGGGGGAGAGAAGCAGGGTAGAGAAGCATGGGAGGAAAAGCAGGGGGGAGAGAAGCAGGGAAGAAGTATGGGGGAGAAATATGGGGGGGAGAAGCATGGGAGAGAGAAGTGGGGGGAGAAGTATGGGGGAGAGAAGCAGAGGAGAGAAGCAGGGGGGAGAATTATGGGGGGAAAAACAGGGGAGAGAAGCACAGGGGAGAAGTATGGGGGATAGAAGCAGGGAAGAGAAGCACGGGGAAGAGATGTATGGGGGAGAGAAGCAGGGGTGAGAAGTATGGGGAGAGAAGCAAGGGGAACAAGTATGGGGGAGAAAAGCAGGGGGGGGAAGTATTGGGGAGAGAAGCATAGGGGAGAGAAGCGGGGGGGGGGAGAAGCATGGGGAAAAGAGGGGGCCGGGTGGGGTAGTGTGTGTGGGTGGAGAAGGTGAGGTGGGGTAGTGTGTGTGGGTGGAAGGGGTCAGGTGGGGTAGTGTGTTTGGGGATGGCAGTCGGGTTAATTGCAGGCAGGATGGGAACTTTATTACTATGGTATGTACAGCAGGCGCATTATTACTATATAGGAGGCACAGCAGAGGGGGTATTACTATATGGAGGGTACAGCAGGAGGCATTATTACTACATAGGAGGCACAGCAGAGGGTGCATTATTACTATATGGAGGGTACAGCAGGGGGCATAATAACTATATAGGGCACAGCAGAGGGCATTATTACTATATAAGGGTACACAGCAGGGGGACATTTTACAATGTGGGGTAATACAGCAGGAGGCATTGTTACTATAGGGCACAACACTGGACATTATTACTATTTGGGGGCACAGCAGAGTATCCTACCTACAGGGGGCAACATACTTACCTACCTACTACCTGACACCAGGTAGTGGAATAAATACTGGAATAAATAAATGGGAGCCTATAGGAGGGGAAAAGGGAAGGAAATTGAAGGAAAAGTGCAGAGCCTGAGATGTTTGTCTGGCAGGTTCTGAAGAGATGAATTGCAACTGAAAGAAATCATCATGGTGGTTTGGGCCGGATGGAGAGGAAAAGGGAAAGAGAACAACTCAGATCAAAGAAGACGTCACCTGTGAGTCACTGAATGAGGTTTTTGCATTTTGTAGAACGTTATCTGGTAGGAGTTCCCCGAGGTAGAAAAGGTTGGGAAACACTGGCCTAGAGGATAGGAGCTAGGGCAGACCTCCCAGAGGCTGTGTGTACAGGGGGAGCTGTGAAGGAGCTGTCTGTGCCTGCTTAGCCACAGTTATTAAGAGTGGAGGCAATAGAGCAGGACTAATTGAGCAGTCATTGGGGTTACTAGCTTCTGCATCGGGCTCCTTCGCTAAGCGCTTATGACGGCACTCAGAGGGCCCGGGCCCCGGATGTTTTAGGACCCTAGCAACGCCCCTGAGTTACTGTACAGTATAGAAATCAGCATGTGGTGTATAATTTACAGCAAGTGCATGAACCTTTAAAAACAGTGGTTTGTAGATACAGGATGGAGCTGCAGATTTCCAAAATGCAGCAGCATAGTACAATAGAGAAACAGAGCTGCTGTCAGATGTCTGCGTGGTCACATGACAGCAATGGAGAAGTGTTCAGCATGGACCAATCAGGAAGAAGGAATCAAAGAGCTGTACGGGAGGACAGTGACAGAAACTTTTCCATACCTCCATAGTTCTGTCCCCTGATGCAAGCCCCAGCCTGAAGTAAATCTACTATGATTTGGAAGGTGAGGGAGACTCAGAGAACAGTGCTGTAGACCACCCTGTGCAGGCCATGCTGGTCCCCCACTTCCCCTCCCACCCAGTACTGGGAGCTCTTAAACCAAAGCAATGCTCTTACATCAGGTAACAATTTTGAAAAACTGTGAGCTCTTCTTGAAAAACGCTCTTAGGGTTCAAACCCACTTGCCGGATCTGCAGCAAGTCTCCTTGTTGCGTTTTTGCAGCGAGACTCGCTGCAGATCTCAGCCCTATACTTTCATTAGCAGAGAAACTCGCAGCTTTGGGGCTCCCGGTGTCTTCACGGCCCACCTGGCCAATCAGTGCGCTGCGGCGGGGCAGCGCACTGATTGGCCGGGCGGAACGTGCCGGGAGCCGCCGAAGCAAGCAGGAGCCGGGATCAGGTAATGTATATCCTGCCCGCCCCCCCCCTGCAGCCCCGATCACCCCCAGCCGCACGATCGCCCCCCCGCACTCCCCGGCCGCACAATCGCCTCCCCGCACCCCCCGGCCGCACGATCGCCCCCCGCAGCCCCCGGCCGCACGATCGCCCCCCGCAGCCCCCAGCCGCACGATAGCCCCCCGCAGCCCCCGGCCGCACGATCGCCCTTCGCAGCCCCCGGCCGCACGATCGCCCCCCTCACCCCCCGGCCGCATGATCGACCACCGCACCCCCTGGCCGCACGATAGCCCCTAGCATCCCCTGGCCGCACGATCGCCGCACGATCGCCCCTCGCAGCCCCCGGCCGCACTATCGCCCCTCGTAGCCCCTGGCTGCACGATCGCCCCCCCGCACCCCCCGGCCGCATGATCTCTCCCCGCACCCCCCGGCCGCACGATCGCCCCCCGCAGCCCCCGGCCGCACAATCGCCCCCCTCAGCCCCCGGCCGCACGATCGCCACCTTCCCCCCCCTAGCACTGATTGCTCCCCTGCAGCTCCGATCGCGGGGCCGGGGGCTGCGGGGGGCGATCGTGCGGCCGTGGGCTGCGGTGGGCGATCGTGCGGCCGGGGGCTGCAGGGGGCGATCGTGGGGCCGGGGGCTGCAGGGGGCGATCGTGCGGCCGGGGGCTGCGGGGGGGGGGGGGGGGGGGCGATCGTGCGGCCGGGGGCTGCGGGGGGCGATCGTGCGGCCGGGGGCTGCGGAGGGCGATCATGCGGCCGGGGCTGGGGGCGATCGGGGCTGCAGGGTGGCGGGCAGGATATACATTACCTGATCCCGGCTCCTGCTTGCTTCAGCGGCTCCCGGCACCTTCCGCCCGGCCAATCAGTGCGCTGCCGCAGTGCACTGATTGGCCCGGGTGGGCCGTGAAGACACCGGGAGCCACGAAGCAAGCAGGAACGGGGGACCCGGTAATGTATAATGTCCGGCGGCTAGGGGGTTAATGGGGAGGGCTGCAGACAAAATCGCACAGCAGGGATGTACATGAAATGAAAGTATAGGGCTGTAATCTGCAGCGAGTATGCAGATCCGGCAAGTGGGTTAGAACCCTAAATCCAAGTTACTCTTAAACCAAGGTACCACTGTACATCCATTTAGCAAACTTGCCTCCTTCTTATATGCTTTCCTATTGTTGAAGTTACCAACAGGTTACTGTTGTCTAGGTTAGCGACCACAACTCCCTCATATATAGCTTTAGTATACATATTTATATACAGTATTAGGGTATGTTCAGACGCTGTATGAGACTGGCCGTTCCGTTACCCGGCCGGGTTCCGGAACGGCCGGTCTCATTAAAGATAATACGGGCCCTTACTGGCATATTATACACCTACATTATAACAATATGTGTGCCACCCAGACCAGTACTTTTAGAGTGGGGAGGTGGTCAGTAATAGACAACAAGCTGTCAACAATTTGAGGGAATGGGGGTGACATAGGTGACACGGGGTAAGTGGGAAAGTTTGCTAAATGAATGTATTTGTAAAAATATTTAACTTTATGAGTCCTACAAGTTTATCTATGTAGTATATACCCCTTGTGCGCTACCGCCAGTAATATATACTCCTTGTGTGCTGCCCCCAATAGTATATACCCCTTGTGTCCTGCCCACAGTAGTATATACCCCATGTTTGCTTCCCCCAGTAATATATAGACTCTTGTGTGTTCCCCCAGTTATATATAGCCCCCCTTGTGCTCCCCCAGAAGTATATTGACCTCCTGTGTGCTGCCCCAGTTGTATATAGACTCCCTGTGTGCTGCCCCCAGTTGTATATACCCCCTATATGCTCCCCCACTAGTATATAGGCCCCCTGTGTGCTCCCTCAGGGGTATTTAGCCCTCCTGTGTGCTCCCCCACTTGGATATAGACCTCCTGTGTGCTCCCCCACTTGAATATAGACCACTGTGTGCTCCTCCAGTAGTATATAAACCCCCTGTGTGGTTCCCCCAGTAGTATATAGACCCCTGTGTGCCCCACCAGTATTATATAGACCCCTTGTGTGCTGCCCCAGTTGTATACAGACCCCTGTGTGCTCCCCCAGTTTTATATAGACCACCTGTGTGCCTCACAAGTAGTATATAGACCCCCTGTATGTTCTCCCAGTAGTATATAGACCCCCTGTGTGCCCCGCCAGTAGTTTATAGACCCCTGTCTGCTCCCCCACTAGTGTATAGCCCCTCTGTGTGCTCTCCCACTTGGATATATACCTCCTGTGTGCTCTCCAAGTTGTATATAGACCCCATTCTGCTGCCCCAAGTAGTATATAGACCCCCTTTGTGCTGCCCCCAGTAGTATATAGACCCCTCTGTGAAGCCCCAGTAGTCTATAGCCCCCCTGTGTGCTCCCCCTGTTATATAGCCCCCCTGTGTGCTCCCCCCAACTATATAGACCTCCGATGTCCACTCCCCCAGTTAAACAGACCCCTGTGTGCTCCCCCTCCCATATAGTATATAACACAATAAAACAAACACTTATACTCACCTGGGTCCGGGCGTCTCCTCTTCTCTTCACTCTTGTGGCCGCAGGAAGGGTTTTACCTGCGATCACAAGAGGCCGCACTCCCCTTGTCCTGGCGCCGATGCTCCAGTGATGTCACTGGAGCGCCGGCACCACAAGGACAGAGCTGCCACTTCCTGCGGCCACAAGAGTGACTGACAGGAAGGGAGCCGATGTCTCCCGCCCTGTCACTGCTGCTGCATGTAACTATGAGCGCTCATTACGAGTATTTATAGTTACAGTTCAGAGGGCAGCGAGCGGGGCAGCGGCTCTGTCCAGCGGTCTTGAGCATAAGAGCAGGGCGTGGGGGCCCCCCTGGATGTTGGGGGCCCCAAGCGATCGCTTGGGTTGCTTGGTGCCAAAGACCACCACTGCCTGAGGGTTACAATGGATTCAATAGGCTAAGTAGATGACCAGCGGATATTCTTGTTTAATAAAATGGTCAGCTAGGAGTGTAGGGATGGTTTGTTTTTTTGATCTTTAACTTTGTATTGTCTTTTTTTCTTTACTTTACAGGCTTAGGCTATGTTCACACTACGTATATTTTCGTATAACTACAGACGTCATTTATACGAAAATATCCGTGCCTTTGACGCCTATGGAAACCCGCCTATGGAGCGTATACACATAGTATACGTTCTGGCCGGGATCTCTAGTGGCGCCGCAAACAACTGACATGTCAGTTTTCCGCGGCCGCTATTCATTGAATAGCGGATGCAGAAAACCCTGTCAGTGCACACTATTGAGCAAGTGGCTCCGGCCGCTCGCTCCTTAGTGTGCTGTGGGAGAGTTCTGATGCGGACGTGCACGGATGCGCCCGCATCAGAGCCCTGCGGTCCTAAAGATCTGCAGTACCGGCCGGGATGATCTTTTCAGAGACCGGCCGCTCCGGTCTGTATGAACTGTATGAATATGCGCTGGGCTGAAATGAAGCGTTATTTATTTAACCCCTTCCTTTCTGGCAAGGGTGCGTTCAATGATGAAGTCCATGTTGGGGTCCAAACGTCAACCCTAAAAACGCCAAACACACACAAACACTATAAACAGATAAACAGAAAAACTTCAGAAGAAACGCCATTAGAAAACGCAAATGCATGGCATTTTTGTGGGGGCAAGAAAAACGTCACAAAAAGCTGTGTCTGGGGGTACTCTAAGAGAGTTTATCATTTATGCATTTTTCACTTAATTTTCCCTCCACAGCTGGCATTTCTCTCTTATCCTAATATATAATATGCCACATCATTTATATTGTTGGGCATTGTATGATGAATCTTGTGCATGATGGTAATTGTTAGTGTTTGCCGATCACGAACAATTTGTTATAATGATAATTTTGGAACATATTTGAACGTATGCAACTGCATAATTTACGATTTGCACCTAAAAATCTGTACGCATGTGCGTAACTCTAGACAGAAAAGTATGCAGTCTGTACGCAAATGCGTACGCAACAGCGTAATTTACCCTTTGCACCTGATAATCTGTACACATGTGCATAGACCAAAACATATGCTTCTACTTTATTTTTTTTATTTGTTCGGCGAACACGAACAGATCATGATCATTTTTCTTATGTTTGTGTTCGGGGTCCGAACCATATATCACTATGTTTGCTCATCACTAATTTTAACATCCCCTGGGTTCAAATAAATAATGTGAGGTAGCTCATTTAAGCTAGTTTTTGGTGCAAAATGTGCCAGAATTGTGCCCTTTTGTAAGTACTAGAGAGGAGCGAATAGTGAAATATTTGATAATTCGAATAGCTCCCGATATTTGTATATTTGAACGAATATCGAATCCCACTATAGTCTATGGTAGAAAAATACTTGGGACCTAAAAATCAATATTTGACCACTAGGAGGTGCCAAAGTGCACAATGAAACGTCCAGAAATTATGCCAACACCTCTGGAATGCATATGGGGTGCATCTAACACTAGTGATGAGCAAACATCCCAATGTTCGGTTTGGGTCCCGAACACGAACCAAAAAAAAAAATATATATATGTTAGTAATCGGTTTGTGTTCGCCAAACATTCATGAACAAATTACGAACATATAGTAGAAGCGTATGTTTCGGTCTAGCGGTACGCAATTGCATACGTATCAGGCAACATACCAGGTATTATCCCGCAATCACAGTATACAGCCATATACTGAGTATATAATTGTTTTTTACAATAATAAAATGAAAGAGCTGTTCAACATCTTTACAGGACACAGACTGCGCAAATCAGTAATAGCAAGATAACAGGTATTATCCCGCAATCACAGTATAAAGTCATATACTGGATATATAATTGTTTTTACAATAATAAAATGAAAGAGCTGTTCAACTCCTTTACAAGACGCAGACTGCGCAAATTAGTAAAAGCAAGATAACAGGTATTATCCCACAATCACAGTATACAGCCGTATACTGGATATATGATTGTTTTTTACAATAATATATAAAATGAAAGAGCTGTTCAACTCCTTTACAGGACACAGACTGTGCAAATCAGTAGTAGCAAGATAACAGGTATTATCCCGCAATCACAGTATACAGCCGTATACACTATCAGTAGATGTCTGAACACACTGCCTGTCTCACAACAGCTTCTAAATATATGGTCTTTATACTTACATGGGTTTTTGGGGGCCCCTTCCTACCTAAATTCCCCTAAAAGCTTTCTCTCCCTAGAATACAGACTATCCCTCTTTAGCTCCGACCAGCAAGTAATCCGAATCTGAAATCCACTATTCTTATTTTTAGGAGGTGACATAGTTTAGCCAGCCAATTACAGTTAGAGGTTTTGCCCATTCCTAGTGCCTGTCCTTCGCCCCTGCATGTTTATTGGCTGGAAAAAAGCGCCAGGGAGGTGGGAGGGCATCTTAGGCGAATCAAATTTTTACTGCGATATTGTTCGAATGTTAAAACGGAATCGAATAGCGTGAATATCGAATATCGAAAACTATTCACTTATCATTAGTCTGCCCCATGTGTCTAGGTCTGTGATGGTGAACCGATGGAATGCGCAGCTATATTCGCTGATATGTCACCGCATACAGAGAAGTATGTGGCCCAGTGCGGAGAAGGACTTTGGCACAGCCCCAGCGCCGCCGCAATGACAGCAGCTGCAGCCTATGACAGTGTGCATTTGCCTGGCTTGCACCACGTATACCGCAGCTTGCCGGAGCAGCGCCACAGTCCTGAATGGACTGGACCAGACTGTTCTACAAGTGTATGCTGGTGAAGGGATGGGGACTGGGGTGTGTGTTCTGGTGAAGGTAAGGGGGTAGAGCGAATGGGGGTGTATGCTGGTGAAGCGATGGGGGCAGGGACACTGGGGATGTATTCTGGTGAAGGGTTGGGGACTTAATTACTCTAGCTACCATCCACACCACACTAAGAGAGTGTTACCGTACAGTCAATTTATCAGATTGAGACGCATAAATAACAATGAAATTTTATTCACTAAACAGGCAGAGGAATTGAGCCACCGACTGAGAAAAAGAGGATATCCCCAACAACTAATTAGCGAGAGCCTCCAGAGGGCTTCAAGTGTGAACAGACTCCAATTGCTCACAACAACAAAACAGCGTAATGTACATGTAAATAAAAAACACAAGGCAGATAAAAAAGAGTGGTATTCACATTTGATTATTCACCCCTGGAGAGAAGCATTAAGAACGCTATTTACAAAAACTGGCACATTGTAGAACAGGACGAACACCGAAGAGGACACATTGCTGAGCGCCCCACAGTGACATTTAGACGCACTCAGAACATTAAAGATCTACTAGTCCATGGGAGACTTGACAAACAGAATCCACAAAAAGAAGGGTCATGGCTTACATCCAGGTCAGCCAAGGGTAATTTTAAGTGTGGCCATTGCCACTACTGTAGATCATTAAATAATGGTAGATACATTAAATTAGGTGGCCATGAACATGTGGTTAATGACTTTATGACATGCAAAAGCCAGTATGTGGTATATGCTTTGATTTGTAACTGTGGCAAATATTATATAGGGAAGACCATCCGCCCCATGTGGAGGAGATTCTCAAAGCATGTCAGATCGGTGCAGACAGGGAAAGGTAGCCCCCACATGATCAGACATATTCAGCAGGAACATGATGGGGATTCCTCACAGTTACATTTTGCTGGGTTATGTATTGTCCCTCCCCCAAAAGGTGGGGGTGATAGAAAGCGGTTGCTCCTTCAAAAAGAAACTGAACTTATTATTAAATATGATGCGCTTGGCGCCCTGGGTCTTAATACTCGTAGTGATGTGAATATTGCATGAATCCCTATATCCGAATATGCTAGCCAGTGTAATTTGTACTTTATTTTAATGGATGTTTGTTTGTTGTTTGATAAAGTTGCACACATAAAAGGAAGTGACGTACCAGTCACATGAGGGTTCATCAAAGCGGCACTAAGCCGCGAAACTGCGGTCACCCACCTTGTCTCCCCCGCTCCCCCTGCGCACAGCAATAAAAGCCGGATGGTCTGAATACACTGCTGGTGAGTGCCTCCTTTCATCCTTTATTCATTGTTCATACAGCATGTTTAGTTCGGATTGAGCACCACCACATACCGGACCCAGCCTGAGATAGTGCCATCTAGTGGAGAGCCAGGCAGTGCCATCACTTTTTTCTTTCTTGTTGGATTGTTCAGTGAATATTTTTCACTGATCAGTTGCTTTGGGTTAAAAAGATTTTTTTTTTTTTTTACCAATTTTTTTTTTTCCTTTTTATGCGCCCTAACGCCGCTGACTGCTGATCAGCATCGCACGGAAGTGCGCCGCTGATCAGCAACTCCTCCTTTTTGGCGTAGGGGCGTTTTTCCCCCTATATCCTACCGCCACAGTTTGCTGATAAGTGCCGCACATAAGTGCGGCATTTATCAGCAACTCCTTTCTTGGCGTAGGTATATTTTTTCTTACTGTAAAAAAAAAACTACACTACACATTTACATACCCCATATACCAATCCCCATATAAAGATGGCCCCCAGGGTGTTTTCGGCATCAGACGCATACGCTATTATTGCCTCCGATACCCAAACAGCCAGTGAGGATGAATGGGGGGATCCTTTTTTCCTCCATTCATCCTCATCATCCTCATCATCCAGTGACCTGTCTGGGGGTAGCGTACGCTGCCCCCCAGACACGTCTTTTCCGCCAGTACAGTCCCAATAAGAGATGACGGTATGGGTGAAATTCTCCAAACAGTAATAGCGCCCTAATATTTAGCAGCCATGGAGCGGACCCAGCACTTCTGGATATGAAGGACCCCGTATCGCACCAGGGCAATATTTTCCAGGTGACGTCCCGCACACTGGAAAGCAGGAGACCCCAGAAGAAGTGCAGAGTGTGCCGTAACAGGGGGATCAGGAAGGACACAATTTCCAGTGTGACACCTGTCCTGATCGCCCCAGCCTCTGCATACTGGATCGCTTCAAGGCGCACCACACGTCATTGGGGTTCTACATTATCTAAATTCCTTCCCTTATTCCTATTTCAGGGGTCACGTTGATCCGGGAATTATTCTGATTGCCATTATGGAGTCAGGAAGGAATTTTTTCCCAGTGATGAAGCCACTGTCGTCTGCCTCACGGAGGTTTTTTTTGCCTTCCTCTGGATCAACACAGGTTGAATTTGATGGACACCTGTCATTTTCAACCTTATAAACTAATAATTGGCCTAATACCCCCAAATAAATTAAAAATTGTCCCTTTTCCCTAGCTAAATAGGTATGGCCGCCATTCCCATTAGAGGATGCCATGTTACAATTATAAAGCCTCTGTGTGGCCAGGACAGTTGGAACCCCCCACAAGTGACCCCATTCTGGAAACTACACCCCATAAGGAATCTAACAAGGGGGGCAGTGGGGATATGGGCCCCTGGTGACGGGCACATTTGTGCCATGAAAATGAAAAAAATTGTATTTTTTATTTTCACGGCACATGTTCTACATATGTGCCCGTCACTAGTGGGGTCCATATGCTCACTGCACCCCTTGTTAGATTCCTTATGGGGTGTAGTTTCCAGAATGGGGTCACTTGTGGGAGGATTCTACTGTCGTGGCAGCACAGGAGCTTTGTAATTGCGACATGGCCTCCATCCTCCATTCCAGCCTCTAAATGGCGCTCTGTCCTTTTGGTGGCTTGCCCTGTGCTCATATGGCACATTATGTCCACATGTGGGGTATTTTCGTACTCAGGGGAAATTACCCTACACGTTTTGTGTTCATTTTCTTTTTTAACCCCTTGTGGAAATGGAAAAAAAATCATTTAGTGTAAAAAATGTTTAATTTTTACACTAAATCATTGATCTTGTCTTAATTTTTTCATTTTCACAAGGGGTTAAAAGATAAAAAAACACAATGTGTGAAAATGAAAATGAAATATTACATTTTTTACACTATAATGTTGGTTTAGCCTTAAATTTTTCATTTTCACAAGGGGTTAAATGAGAAAAAAACACACAAAATGTGTAGAGCAATTTCCCCCGAGTCCGTAAATACCCCACATGTGAACATAAAGCGCCATGTAGGCGCAGGGCAAGCTTCCGAAGGGAAGGAGCGCCATTTGGATTTTGGAGGCTGGATTTGGCCAGAATGGATGATGAACGCCATGTCGCATGTACAGAGCCCTCGTGCTGCCAAAACACTGAAAACCCCCACAAGTGACCCCATTATGGAAACTACACCCCTCAAGGAACCTAACAAGGGGTGCAGTAAGGATATGGACCCCTTGATGACGGGCACATTTGTGCCGTGAAAGTGAAAAAATGAAAATTTTTCCTTTCACGTCACATTGTTCCACATTTGTGCCCGTCACCAGTGGGGTCCATATGCTCACTGTGCCCCTTGTTAGATTCCTTGAGGGGTTTAGTTTTCAGAATGGGGTCACTTGTGGGGGGTTTGCAGTGTTTTGGCAGCACGAGGGCTCTGTAAATGCGACATGGCCCTTGAAATCCATTCCAGTGGAATCCAGCTTCCAAAAGCCAAATGGCGCTCCTTCCCTTTGGAGGCTTGTCCTGCGCCCGCTTGGCACTTTATGTCCACATGTGAGGTATTTGTCCACATGTGA
This sequence comes from Dendropsophus ebraccatus, assembly GCF_027789765.1. Lineage (NCBI taxonomy): Eukaryota > Metazoa > Chordata > Amphibia > Anura > Hylidae > Dendropsophus > Dendropsophus ebraccatus. The sequence goes on from NC_091454.1 coordinate 132,194,238, forward strand.
GGTATTTCCGTACTCAGGAGAAACTGCGCTACACGTTTGGTGTTTTTTTTTCTTTTATCCCCTTGTAAAAATGAAAAATTGAAGGCTAAAACAACATTTTAGTGTAAAAAATTGAATTTTTCCTTTTGTATACCACATTGTTCTGAAAATCTGTGAAACACCTGTGGGGTCCAGATCCTCACAGCACCCCTTGTCACATTCCTTGAGGGGTGTAGTTTCCAGAATGGGGTCACTTGTGGGGGTTTCCAGTATTTTGGCACCCCAGAGCCTCTGCCAACCTGAAGTGGTACAGTCAAAAATGACCAAGTATAACGGAGGCATTGAAATTCACTAGGCGCTCCTTTATATCTGAGGCTTGTGGTTGCGTCAAATAGCGCAATAGGGCCACATATGGGGTATTTCTATAAACTACAGAAACGGGGCAATCAATATTGGGGTGCATTTCTCTGCTAATAGGTTTATCATTATGAAAGATATTGGATTACAATAAAATCCCTGCACAGAAAATTAATTAATTTTCAAAATTTTTACACACTTAGCTTTTATTTCTGTGACTCTCTTAAAGGGTTAATAAACTTTATGGATGTGCTTTTGCAGAGTTTGGGGGGTGCAGTTTCTGAAATGGGGTGCTTTGTGGGGCTTTCTAACATACAGTCCCCTTAAACCTGAAGAGGTCCTAAAAATCTGATTTTGAAATTTTACTGAAAATTTGGAAATTTGCTGCTAATGTTTTAAGCTTTCCATTGTCTAAAAAAAATGAAAGATAGTTTAATAAATGCTGCCAACATAAAGTAGACATGTTGCTAATGCTATTTAATATATAATTTATGTGGCATAACCATTTTCTGTATAAGCAGAAAAGTTTCAAAGTTGGAAAAATGCATTTTTCACCTTATTTTGGATTTTTTCATAAAGATTCGTTATAAGTATCGACTCCAATTTACCAGAAATGTGAAGTACAATATGTCACGAGAAAACAATCTCAGAATCAGCCGGATAGGTAAAAGCATCCCGAAGTTATTAAAAAATAAAGTGACACAGGTCATATTCATAAAATGTGTCTCTGTCCTTAAGGCCATTTCAGGCTCTGTCCTTAAGGGGTTAAAGCATAATCTGTGTGATAAAATTCTGCAGTTTTAGGCATACTGGATACTGACTGTTAACAGTGACGGAAGGAGATACAGTTTACTTGTGTGATAGATTAAAGCAGCATCAGGCACAAAGGATACTGATCCTAATAGTAATAGTGGGATCCTTCATATCACTCTGCTGTTGCTGTAAGTCACTGGACAGTAGTTTTAAACTGCACATTTTGTTGGAAACTTGACATTTAAAGTTATTTAATAAAAGGTAAATTTTAACCTTCAGGGAAAGCAAAGTACTATTTCTGGGGTCCAATCTTAAATCCTAGAAAGCAATACCTCCCAGTAAGGTACGGATCAACCACTAGTAGGTAGTCCATGAAGGGCAAGATGTGTTGGACAAACAGAGAAAACAGGCAAGTAGCAGAAAGAAGTCTGGGGAATAGAAAAAAAAACATGCCATTTTAAAAATCTGATAAGTTACTACCCGGATGACTAAGAACCTAGTGGAAAAGGGCAAAACAGGAATGAATTAAAGGAGAATGTGAAATTGGCAAAGGAAGCAACAGGTTTAGTGACAATGATCGGACTGCAAGTACAGCAAGTTGTTATGACCTGTGTAGATGGTCATAGATTGATAATTTCCCTCCAGCAGATGAACCTACTTCTATTCTAACTTAATAGCCAGAAGTTCATGGTTGGTTATACAATAATATTTCTTAGTGTGGGAAAAAGGCTTTAGAGAGGTTGTTGCAGGCAAGATTCCCCCTTCCCTCCATGTTTCCTGTGAGAGTACACTTGGTTTTTTAAGGCTGTTAAAAAATGTGTCATCAAAAAATGACCTATTGTTTAAGTCATATAAGCTTTTATGCGAAACTTTTTTAAGCCTTTTCTTTTTTCAAATTTTCTTTTTCTATTATCTGTGTTCTAAACTAATACAGAAATCTTGCAGTTTTCATTCTGACCACTCATTCTAAAACTAAGCTGAGTCTGTCGTCTTTGATACGGAGGATACTGCTGGAAAGTGATCTGTACTGCATTACAGCAATACCACCGATAGATACAGGTTTAAATACATTGAGCTCACAGCTCAAACTCCACTTCCCTGTGGAATGACCTCTGTTAAGGTCACAGAGCAAATCCAGACACCCATTCCCATTCATGTCAACTCCTCCTTAGGAACTTTCCACAGAAGAAGAGGTTTTTTATTGGGATTTGCTACTGCTCTAGACAATTCCTAACACGAACAGAAGGGGCAGCAGAGAGCACTGTGTGAGACTGCATATACCACTTCCTGCAGGACATACAGCAGATGATAAGTACTGGAAGACTAGAAATTTTTTTTTTTTTTTTACAGAAATAAATTACAAATCTCTGGCACTTTCTGACACCAGTTGATTCAAAAGTTTTTTTTTTTTTTTTTTTTTTTGCTGAAGTACCCCTTTAATTGATAAAACAAGAGACTTCCTTGTTGCCACCCTCGGAGTGGTGTCACTGACATCTGCTAGATGCAATACAGGAGGAGTAATTAATAGGCAGAAGTTGTATGAGCCAAAGTTTGAACAGTCAGATTCAATTTCACTGTAAACCTAACAGTAAATCATGGCAGACATCTAACAGAAGAATGGTCACATGATAAGCTTGGTCCACCTTTCTATATAATTGGTAACAACACTCAGGGGCGCATTGATCATTCTTTTTGTGTCATTATTATGGCTAATTTGGTGTTTTTGCCCACAACCTAAAATTATAGGCAACATTTATCGAGGCATTTGCGCTATTTTTAAGCAGTTTGAGCAGGCTGTACATGGCTCGAAGGGGATGTGGTTTTATGTTAGCTACTTTATTAGCCAGATTTATAATGTGCAATTTTTTTAGTTTTGCCACAAAAATAAAAAAGTGCAGTAGTACACCTCTTCTACCCCCATGTAGTTTCTTGTTTCTTTAAAATGTACATAATGATATGGAAAGGTAGGATAAACAATGCAATAGAAAGGATACTTAATCTAAATCATATGTATATTTACTGGTAACAATAAATAGGTAAGTGCTTATAGACTTTACTTAAGTTACGGCATACATTGCTCAGTGAACTAAACCATAGGTATTTTCTTTATGACACATTTAATTTACCATTTACAACAAAGATAACAGCAGGATCATAACTGTAGTACTTATTGCATGTCTGCCAGAGTAAACTCATATGGCCGATGCAAAATTCTTCAGTGCTACCTACACTACCAATCATTGTTATCTTCTACCTCTTCAATTGAGACTGAAAAGACACCAGGGACCACCAGGGAATCTGTCAGGTCTGCACCAGGTACAGAGCTTCAAACAGAGGCAGATAGGTGATAGGGACATAAAACCAATTATGCATTTGTCTTTTCTAATAACCATTTGCAGTGTTATAAAATTGCACTTTTCTCTTGGAAGCTGAAGTGCCATAGAAGTGATTCTGAGCCACAGCACGCACTCCTCCCCTACCTCTTGCTGTCTTGACTAAGGTCTCATTCACACGATCAGTGCCACGATCCATGCCGCGAAGACTGGAGGAGGATCGTGCCACAGATCCCGCAAAGTGCAGCCCCCTACCACCCGGCAGCAGAGATGACAGGAGTTCAGAAGACAACTACTCGCCTACTCGCCTACTCCCCCCAGGTTGTTGTCTTCTGCGCCCGACATCTCTGCTGCCGGGGGGCTGGGGGGGGGGGGGCGTCGTGATTGTGCATTGTGAGATTGTGTGAATGGCCACATTCACTTGAATGGTTCCTAAAATTGCCCGGACAATTTTATGGGATGTGTGAATGCAGCCTAAGCCTCTAGCCCTGTACATGGATAAGTCAAGACAGCAAGAGGTAAGAGAGGAGGTGTGAATGCTGTAGCTCAGATTTGCTTCTGTGGTACTTAAGCTTTCAAAGAAAAAAAAGTTTTATAACTCTGCATATGGCCATCAGCAAATACAAAGACATTATTTATTTTATCTCTCTATCACCTATCTGCCTGTGTCTGCAGCTCTGTACCTAGTACATACTGTCAGGACCAGTCACACCAAACACACAGAGACAGTGAGCCCTGAGCTCAGCCCCTCCCACTGTCCCTACCTAATTGCCGCAATCTGCCCTAAAATGGCAGCGGACAACTTGGCGGCGATCCCTGGCCTGGATACGTGAAACAATAGATAAGACAAAACGAACAAACACAATAAGAATGGTCAGCAATCCGGGTCACAACAGTCTGGCAGCAAAGGTACAAAATCAGGATCCAAAAGAGTAGTCAAATAACAGGCAATATGGTTGGGGGCAGGCAGCAAGCAAGCGAGGTCAAAAGATACAAGGCAGAAATCAGGAGAAACCAGAAACCAGAACACACAAGCAGGCAGAGACTAAGTCAATAACCGGCCAGGCACAGGCAGAAACAGAAATCTTAAAGGGAACCATTCACCCCGTGGCCCCCGTTAGAAACAGACAAACAGTTACATAAAGGTCAATATACTTACCATATCGCTCCCGGTCCCGTCCCGGATCTCGTTGTTGACACGGAGAAATCGCCGATTCTTCTTCTCCCGCCCATTATGGTAATGAGCGCCGCCGGCCCGAAGTCCAGCCTTCTCCCCGCCTCCGACACTTGATTGACGCCGGGTCTTCTTCCTCCTCGTCTTCTTTCTTCTCGCCGGATCCCGCGCAGGCGCCGTGACGGTCGTTTTCGGCGCATGCGCAGTTCACAATTGAAGCCGCTCCACAGCTTCAATGTTTACTGCGCGTGCGCCGATTGTCAGAGCTGAAGCGACGTGTTGGACTTCGCGCATGCGCGGTACACAGGAACGTCACGAGCACGTATCCTGTTTACCGCGCAGGCGCAGAAGAGATGACGAGACCTTCGCAACGGCGCCTGCGCGGGAATTCGTGAGGAGACTGAAGGCTGAAGACGTCAATCAAGTTCCAGGAGGCGTGGATGGGCGGCGACGAGAAGAGGACCTCATGAATAAGTTGGACTCGTCCGTCGTTTCCTATGGACGTTGGACTCATCTCAGCTCATTACCATAATGGGCGGGAGAAGAAGAATCGGCGATTTCTCCGTGTCAACAACGAGATCCGGGACGGGACCGGGAGCGATATGGTAAGTATATTGACCTTTATGTAACTGTTTGTCTGTTTCTAACGGGGGCCACGGGGTGAATGGTTCCCTTTAAATAGGAGACCAGGAACCAAATACAGAAGATGATAGGAGGGACCAGCTGTCAATCACTGAGGCAAAGGCAGGTTAACTGTTACAAGACCAGAAGAAACTTAGCAGAACAGACACGGGTGGGGCAGGGAAAACAATTAGCAGACCAGAAGGAATAAGACACAGTTCAGACAGGGCACAAACAAAGGCAAACAAAACACAGAATAAATGAAAGATTATGGCCAAAATCGCAGTCTTTGGCGCAGAGGTCGAATCTTCGCAGCAGAGGGTGGCACTGATGCCTTTTCAGGCGCGATCATGACACATACCTTACAGATTACCTTCAAGCTTGACAGTTGCACTTTACAAGAGGATAAGCAATGAACTAGGTATTTCATTAATGCAAATAATAATCTAGAGAATGGCCTATTGTTTAGATCAAGTTTTTATGTTAAACATATTTTCAAAAAAAATTTTGTGATTTTTTCCCTCTAATTTTCTATTATACTATTCATAATATAAAATAATCCTGAATTCTTGCCATTTTCATTTCCACCACTAGGTCTTAAACTGAGCTGAGATTTCCTGTTTTGCGATCCATACAGCATTACAGCGAAATGTGACACCAGTAGATAGCATCAATACAATAGCAGCTCCTGTAGATTGACCTTCATATGTCACAGAGCACACTCAGTAATGTTTCACATTCATCTCAAGGGCACAGGTCCTGTCTATTGTATTCTATGTCAGTGGGGCTTGCTGTAAAGCATGTTATTAAATGCTGTTAAGAACAGCCCAGGCAAGAATACAGCCCCCATAAAAATGTAAAAAAATGAAATAAAAGATTAGAATCAGCAAATAGAAACAGATTGAGGGTGGCTTCACCCGGGCGGGCCCGCAGCGAGATTCTCGCTGCGCGCCCGGCAGGTCCTGTCAGTTTCCATAAACTACATACTTGCTGCGGTCCGCAGCGAGTATGTAATTGTACCGCGCTTAACCCCTTCTACTCCCGCCCGGCTCCCCCGCTGTAAGCAGCATACATTACCTGTCCTTGCTGCTCGGGTCCGGCGTCCTGCTCTCCCGCCCGGCCAATCAGTGGCTGCGGCTGGGCAACACACTAATTGGCCGGACGGGAGAGCAGGACGCCGGACCCGAGCAGCAAGGACAGGTAATGTATGCTGCTTACAGCGGGGGAGCCGGGCGGGAGTAGAAGGGGTTAAGCGCGGTACAATTACATACTCGCTGCGGTCCGCAGCAAGTATGTAGTTTATGGAAACTGACAGGACCTGCCGGGCTCGCAGCGAGAATCTCGCTGCGAGCCCGCCCGTGTGAAGCTACCCTGAGGGTAAAAACTCACTGGGCGGATCCTTAGCGAGTTTCTTGCGGCAAATTTGCAGCAAGACCCGCTGCGGATCCCTGCCCTGTACAGTCTATGGGTAGACAAACTCACAGCAAGTTGCACATCCCGCTGTGAGTATGTCAGCAGTCCGCCCTGTTAACCCCCGGCCGCCGGAGCGTATACGTCACCAGGTCCCCGCTCCAGCTTTCTTCGGGGCTCCTGGTGACTTCAGGTCCCGCTTAGCCAATCAGTGCACTGCACTGATTGGCTGAGCGGGACGTGTCGGGAACCCCCTGAAGCAAGCCGGAGAGGGGACCCACTGATGTATAGGCTCCAGCCGGCGGGGGGTTAACGGGGCGGGTTGCAGACATACTCACAGCGGGATGTGCAACCTGCTGCGAATTTGTCTACCCATAGACTGTACAGGACAGGGATCCACAGCGGGTCCTGCTGCGAATGTGCCACCAGAAACTTGCTGTGGATCCGCCCAGTGAGTTTGGACCCTAGATATAAAACCTGTTTTAGTATCTGGCTCTGATCAGTAAAAGTAACTATATACAATACAAAGTTTAAAATTTGTTAATGTGACAGAAAAACAGAGAAAGCACAAATAAAAGTTTCTAAAATAACTTATGTGTCAAAAATCATAATAAACAGGGAATACAGAGCTACAAAAAAGGTTAAGTGCATCTGCAAGACAATAATAGATAAATGGGTTGTCCAGGGAGCAGAAGACAGCTAAAGCCTGAACTTTTTCTAGCCCTACCTCTAAGACGTTGCGTATTTCGCCTGTGCACAATATTCAATAGCCGCCAGTGTCTCTGCAATATTGGAGACACTGTGCGGCTATTTGATTCAAAAGAGGGTGTAGTTTTGCCGGCACACAATGCTTACAACTTAGTCCCAACCTTCCAAATCTCAAAAGGCTTACTTCCAAGAAGTGGAATCTTAGGAAGTGAGCACCGGGAAGCAGAAGACTTTAGCCGTCTTCTGCTCCCCAGACAACCCCTTTAAACATACTTTGGGAACTTTAACCCATATAAAATAATAATATATATTTTCTGTAGGTCAAAGCAACAGATGGTAATACTTTCTATAAACCATGGACATATCACTTTAGACATGGTCTTAGATTCCAGGCGTAGTTGGAAGCACAATGGGGGAGATTTATCAAAATGGTGTAAAGTAGAATTGTCTTAGTTGCCCCTAGCAACCTATGAGATTCTACTTTTCATTCCTCACAGATTCTTTAAAAAAAAAAAGGTGAAATCTGATGGGTTGCTGGGGGCAACTAAGACAATTCTACTTTACACCAGTTTCATAAATCTCCCCCAATGTTTGGGGTTTTAATATGTTGTACTGCCCTAAAATATGCCCATCTCTTTGAGTTATCCTCACATATAGATTTACTGTATTTCAGGAAATGATAGCTTACTTAATCATGTGCCCGGGATGTCAGCAGAATGAAAGCACTGAGTCAGCTGTGAAGTAGTTAACATAACATGCTGTAAGCAGAAAGTGAATGTTTCTGGGGCAGATGTGTCATGTCCTCCTCAGGTGCTGGTCAGAGATTACCAATGTCATTATTTTTCTCATTTGGTCTCTGTAGTATAAAGAAAACACAGTCATGTAGGGAGGTTTAGGGAATTGTTGTCTTAACAACTTAATTAAGTTTCAGATTGTCCCGTGCTCGCCAAATGGCTTTTCCCATCAGTTCACGCAACATTGGCTTCTATAAATAATATAATGAACACAGAATTTCACCCTTAACAGGATTCTTATTTCTTTTAAATTCCACAATTTACAATGATGATTTTTCAGATTAATTGCTTAAAATTAACATTGATGGTTGAGGTATGGCTTATCATTGGAGCGCACGTTCACATCCTTAACCCCTTAAGGTCAAAGCCAATTTTCGTTTTTGCACTTTTGCTTTTTCCACTTTATGTTTAAAAGGCCATACCGCTTGCATTTTTTCACCTAGAGACCCATATGGGCCCTTATTTTTTGCGAAACCAATTGTAATTTGCAATGACAGGCATTATTTTTCCATAACATATGCTGCGAAACCGGGAAAAAAAAATTTGCGCTGTCAAATTGAAAAAAAAAAAGGAATTTGTTTTGATTTCAGGGAGTTTTGCATTTACGCCGTTCGCCCTATGGTAAAACTGACTTGTTATGCATGTTCCTCAAGTCATTACTATTGCAACGATATGTAACATGTATAACTTTTATTGTATCTGATGGCCTGTAAAAAATTCAAACCATTGTTAACAAATATATGTTCCTTAAAATCGCTCCATTCCCAGGCTTATATCGCTTTTATCCTTTGGTCTATGGAGCTGTGTGAGGTGTCATTTTTTGCGCCATGACATGTACTTTCTATCGGTACCTTGATTGCGCATATGCGACTTTTTGATCGCTTTTTATTACATTTTTTCTGGATTTGATGCGACCAAAAATTAGCAATTTTGCACTTTGGAATTTTTTGGCGCTGACACCGTGCGAGATCGGGAATGTGATTAATCAATATTTCGGGCAGTTAGGCGCGTGGCGATACCAAATATGTTTGTTTATTTATTTATATTTGTAAAATGGGAAAAGGGTGGTGATTCTGACTTTTATTAGGGGAGGGGATTTTTTATTAATAAAAAAACATTTTTACTTTTTTTTTTTTACTTTAACTAGAAGCCCTCCGGGGGACTTGTATATAGACAGCACTGATCTCTCATAGAGATTAATGCTGTGTTTATACACAGCAAAGATCGATTACATCGGTCATAGATTGCTTTGGCCTGCTGCAGGCCACAGCAATCTATTGCCGAGCCGGGATCAGCGTCATTGCGACGGGCAGAAGAACGGATCTCCCCCCCGCGATCGCATCGTGGGGGGGAGATCCGTCCCACTAGACACCAGGGACTTTCGGCGTAAAGCCTCCAAATGCAGCTGTCAGGTTTCAGGTTTGGGCTAATAGAGACATTGCCCGGCTGCACATATCAGCCTGGATCAGCGCCGTTCAGAGCGGGGTCCCGGCGGGACCCCTCTCTGAAAACCCCCCGCGGCACCATGACGTATCAGATACGTCATGGGTCGCTAAGGGGTTAAAGGACACTTATTTATGTTATGGCTGTACAGAGCACAGTCTAAGGATTTATTCTAAGCATTGTGTATATTTTATTACCTATTATTATTATTATTATTATAATTATTATTATTATTGAAAACAATGGCCCAGATTTATCAATCACATGCTTTTCTTTCAGACGAATAGCAACCAATCACAGCCCAGCTTTCATTTCTCAGCATGGATTGTGAGTGGTTACTATCTGTCTGAGACAAACATTGTGTCAGATTTTATAAATATAGAAACATAGAAGATTGTCGGCAGAAAAAGACCACTTGGTCCATCTAGTTTTGTCCTAGATTAATAAATCTGGGCCAATATAGTTTTCGTGGATGTCGGTTCTGTTTCATTAATACTTCTCAGCTAATACTCAGGTAGATAAAGGTCTAATAAATAAACATGTCATTGTACAATATTTTAAAAGTACGCAATTTTCTTCAAAACTATTTAAAGTGACTGTACCACCAGGCCCAGGCTGAAGCACTGGAGGCGGGCCGACCCACCCTTAGTGGGAGGAAACCCTAGCCCCTCTATGATAGGGCTCCATTGATTGAAAAGGAGTCACGTCATGGAGGGGCTGGAGTTTCTTTCCACTAATGATGGGTCGGCCCGCCTCCAGTGCTTCAGCCTGGGCCTGGTGGTACAGTCACTTTAATCTATATATGAGGAAAGCTAAAACAACTTTATACTTCATAATAACACAATTAGTAGATTTGTTTTGTTAATGGGGATATGCCAAGATAGTGCTGAACTTCAAATGTCCCATAATGAATGTGAATAATAAGTGACCTTTTTAGGGGTCAATGTGCCTGACCCAGGCATGCATACTGTATATTTAATAGACTGACACCTGTTAAGTTTTTTACAGAAAAGTGTATTTATTTATATGCAAAATATGTAAAATAATCTGTTAGAACAACTAAATGTACAAAAGTAGAGCAATGTAAAAGTACATTAGAACCCATAGACTGTATAAACAAATGAGTTGTATATTAATGTACATGGGAACTGTACTTGTCTCTCATAAATACATACAAAATATATAGTTGACCTCAGGCAACCTGAAATTCCTGTAAAGTCAACTGTTTTATACAACATTAATCCCTCTAGAGATAACAGGGTATGAGATAGGATCAGTTATTTGCCACAGGACTGCTTAGAGACATAAAACATGCTATGGAGTACATGTGAAGAAAGGAATCGTTATCCATGTCTGACAGGTAAAGAGGACCTGTCTTATCGCCCCCACCAAATTGAGAGCATACCTTTATTCCTGGTGGTCCTGTGATTGCAGAGCCTGTTTTTTTTTTTTTTTTCTTAAAGCCTACTGGCCCCCACCTCAATAGAGTCCAACAAGCTAATTAAATAATACATTGACAACTGGGTGGTCTCAAGCAGCTTCAGTGGACTGATAGTATGAGACTAAAGGCCATAGACATCATGATACAGACATCAGGATACAGTCTTTAAGTTATTGAGGATCTTGGCCACAAGGCCAGGCCCTGGAAAGAACTCTAGTAGGAACTCTGTTTAGATCTACTCAGAAACTAAACTAGACAAACTCTCCACCCAGAGCTCTGCTCACCAAACTAAGAATGGATAAAACAGCCATTTTTATACATGCCTCTCTCTCTCTGTCAGAAACCCAGTGGCAATCTGTGATTGCCTGGCAGGGGGCTAGTGGGCTGATAGAGAGCCTCCCTTATTGTCAGATTCCTTAGAGTCATCTAAATTTTCCTATACACTTTATATTAAAGTCTGTCAAAAGCAAAAGGGGTATGGGACCTCCCAACTCCATTGACAGATGAGTTAGGTGGAGAGAAGGGTGGGGCATAAGTGATTAACACTGCCCAACACTTTTTGTTCTGTGAACTGTCAGGCTGCAGCTTACACCTCCCCAGAGAGAAGACATGTATGGCGAGGCTGGGAGAAATAACAGGATGTCCGCTTCACGTTACAGCTCTTGTGCCCATGCCATCCACCGAATTTTCCACTATGTTTTATTGTAGCAGGTACTGTACATTTACTGGAGGGGTTTACCACAATAGTGGAGTTACTTAGAATTAATATAAGTAGTGTAGAATTGTGCAGTCCTGTGTAGATAAGTTGGCGTTATTGTATAATAAAAAGACACGAACGGCCACTCTTAATGTTAGAAGTAGGGATGGTCCGAACCTGCCGAGGTTCGGGTTCGTATGAACCCGAACGCTCGGCATCAGATTCTCGCTGTCTGCCCGCCATGTGTACCTCAGTGGTCCTCCAGCTGGATCCGCTCGCTACACGGAGCGGGCAGACAGCGGGAATCATTATCGAGGGTTCGGGTTCGTACGAACTCGAAGCGAACTCGGTTCGGACCATCCCTAGTTAGAAGAAAAATAAAAAACTGCATAAAAAATTGCAGGTATAAATCCACACCAAAACTACTTACATGTGGTAGATGAACCATGCTAAACAATGAAGAGTGCATTGTAAATTCAGAGTGTATAGTTTTTGAATTAAAATATTCTGTATACATGATGTATTCATCAATATATTGCACTTCACACGACCGTTTAGGTTCAGTCTATATGTGTTATGTTATGTCATGTCATGGCTCTTAATGTAAAGAAAGTGTTGGATCCTCTGTTGTATTTTTGCAATTTGTAAATATGTACAAAATAAATAATATTTAAAAAAAATATAAAAAGTTAAAATAATACTATTTATAGCAGTTTAATATACACAGGACATTTCTTGTAACTAGGAATGTTTGATCTAAAACCAAACACACTTCGGAGCTTACTGGAGGTCTCTTGTGGTCCTTGGTGACACAGCTTTTCTTTTGTTGTTCATTGTGTAAGCAAAAAGTGTTGGGCTATAGCGAGGAGTAAGCATATTCTATGTCTCATTTAGTCTTTTCCATATACTGTAAATAAATAAGGAATATCTAATTGTAGCTGCCTTTGTATAGGACACAAGAACAAAGTCAGAGTGAATGACCCTCCACACAGCAGGACACCTGGAGAATCTTACTTGTATTTCCTTTGTGCTGGAAATGAGATGATGCAACTATTCTGGCTGAATTGATTAGTTTTCCCAGCTACCGTATTTCTTATTTTAATCTGTTTTTTAAAGAGATATTTCATCTAAAAATAAAAAATAAAAAAAATAATAAAATAAAATATATATATATATATATATATATATATATATATATATATATATAGATATAATATTGCTAGTTTGGAGCTGTGCTGCAGCCTCCTCTCAGAACCAGTGAAGGCCCCAGCAAACAGATCCTCTTCATCATAAAGAGATCATGAGAATGACATGAGATATGAATAATAATTCACCTTTATTCTACAGGTTCCTTTGAGAGTGTTGTTTACTATATTTTCCATTATGTTAGAGACCTTTGAGTTTTATTTAACAAACTCATAAAGAAGCAAAACTCTGCTTACGCCTGTAATATATTGTTTAAAAAAAAGCTTAAGAAGCATTTGCACACTACAAATAATTTTCAACCTATATTATTTAAGTGTATTGCCTACTTTACTTTCCAACACGAGTGATGGATAAAATCACTTATTACTCTGCCCTCCACCTTGCCAAACAGGCTTACTTTACCTCTCTCATCTCTTCCCTCTCCAACAATCCAAAACACCTCTTCAACACATTTAACTCTCTTCTTAAGCCCAAAGTTCAGACACCCATTACTGACCTCTGCGCTGAAGACCTGGCCTCCTTCTTTAAAACCAAAATTGACACTCTCCGCTCCGACATCACCTCCCAGCCCCAAAGTCCCATAGCTCCTATTACTTCTCCCATAGGTCCCCTTCCCTCTCCCCCTTCGCTCTCAGCCTTTGACCCAGTGACAGAGGAAGAAGTCTCCAAGCTCCTCTCCTCCTCTCGTCCTACTACCTGCCCTAGTGACCCTATTCCCTCACACATCCTGCAGTCTCTCTCTCCTGCTGTCACTGCTCACCTCACCAAAATATTCAACCTCTCCCTCTCCTCTGGTATCTTTCCCTCCTCATTCAAACACTCTATTATAACCCCACTGCTGAAAAAACCTTCTTTAGATCCATCCTGTGCAGCCAACTATCGGCCTGTCTCCAATCTCCCCTTCATCTCTAAACTCCTGGAACGTCTTGTCTACTCTCGCCTAACCCGCTATCTCTCTGATAACTCTCTTCTTGACCCTCTACAGTCTGGTTTCCGACCCCTTCACTCCACTGAAACTGCTCTCACCAAGGTGTCAAACGATCTGCTGAAGGCCAAGTCACAAGGAAACTACTCCTTGCTGATTCTCCTGGATCTCTCAGCAGCGTTTGACACTGTGGACCACCAGCTTCTCCTCTCCATGCTCAGCTCTCTTGGCCTCAAGGACTCTGCTCTCTCTTGGTTCTCTTCTTACCTCTCTGACCGCTCCTTCAGTGTATCCTTCTCTGGCTCTACTTCCAGTCCACTACCTCTTACTGTTGGGGTTCCCCAGGGGTCAGTCCTGGGTCCCCTCCTCTTCTCCCTCTATACAGCCCCCATCGGACAGACCATCAGCAGGTTTGGTTTCCAATACCATCTTTATGCTGATGACACCCAGTTATACACTTCTTCCCGTGACGTCTCCCCTGCCTTCCTGCAAAATACTAGTGACTGCCTATCCGCTCTCTCTAACACTATGACCTCTCTGTTTCTCAAACTTAATCTCTCTAAAACTGAACTTCTTGTATTTCCTCCCTCTAACAAACCTAAACCCGACATCTCCCTCTCAGTCTGTGGTACTAGCATCACTCCTGTGCATCAGGCTCGATGTCTGGGGGTTTTGTTGGACTCCAATCTATCCTTTACTCCCTATATCCAAGCTCTTACACGCTCCTGTCATCTCCATCTCAAAAACATCTCCAGAATCCGCCCATTCCTCACCACTGACACCGCTCAGACTCTGACTGTCGCCCTGATCCACTCCCGTCTTGACTACTGTAACTCCCTACTAATCGGTCTTCCTCTGTCTAAGCTCTCCCCTCTCCAGTCTATCCTGAATGCAGCAGCCAGACTCATCTTCCTCTCCAGCCGCTATACCTATGTCTCTCCTCTGTGCCAGTCACTGCACTGGTTACCCATCAAATCCAGAATCCACTTCAAGCTCCTCACCCTCACCCATAAAGCCCTCCACAACTCTGCCCCTCCATACATCTTCTCCCTCATCTCCACCTACCATCCTTCCCGTGCTCTGCGCTCTGCAAATGATCTAACCTTAACATCTTCCATAATCAGAACCTCTCATTCCCGCCTCCAAGACTTCTCTCGTGCTGCACCAATTTTCTGGAATGCCCTACCCAAACACATCAGACTCATACCCAATACCCACAGTTTCAAGCGTGCCCTGAAGACTCATCTCTTCAGGCTCGCTTATAACATTCCCTAAACTGTTTCCCCCTTCTGTTTCCCTTGCTCTATTTCTCTGACTGTTCCTGCACTTTATATGTTTACCTGCATCAGACATTGGCGTTGTTACTGGCTTATCCTGTAATTCTAATTATGTACAATGGCCGGACCATGGACAAATAAAGCACTTATGCCTGGTGTCTATGAAAATTAGTCTGTAAGCTCCAACGAACAGGTCTCGTCTATACTCTGTATTTTGTATTTTTTGTTATTTTTATTAACTATGTACTTATTTATTCCAATTTAACTGCGTATTATGTACCTCTGTACTGTATGCATAGAAAAAAAAAGCGCTGCGGAATCTGTTGGCGCTATACAAATAAATTTATTATTATTATTATTATTATTATTATTATTATAATAAAAGAAAAAGTCTTCCCAAAAGCTTTATGACTTGTGCTATTACACCCTCTAGTGGTAGTTATGTACTCATCATTTACTCATTAACTAAGGACTGACTCAGTGGTGAGATTCTCCCCAGTTTATAGTTAAGCAATATTTTGCACAGATCTTTGTATGGGGGCAAATAATTAATACAAAAAGTCTGTTATGACTGAATTATAATTAAAGTCAATAAAATGCAATGAAGTTTTTAGAATAATGGTCGGACGTTTTTTGTGGACTTCAAATTATGTTCATGACAATTATTTGTGGATGTTATTTTGCAAACAGCGGAAATTTATAAATAAATTTAATGGACCTTCAAAAAAGAACCACACCCAAAAGGACCAGAACTAGAATAATCAATAGTATCAATAGTTGTATCAGCATTGTAATGAGGGGCGTGCAAAATGTTTGAGAAAGAGAAAAAAGGGACAGAAAAAAACGTCACATGAACATAGCCAGTCAGTCTTCACTATTTAGTAAGGCACACCAAATAAAAATGATAAACATCAGACAGCAGCGCGATCTGAGAGGCAGAGAAGGAGGTACAGTAATACCGGTATGATACACGGGCGGGCCAGACGGGTGAAAGAATGGTGCTTTTCTTGGCACAGCTCCTCTCTACCGTAACTCTTTTTTTCCATACCCCGGACACCTGCAGCTTGCTCTGCCCTTCGTATGGTCGCCACATATGGTGAGGATGCGGCCATTTTTGAGCTCCCCCACCATACGCGGCGACCGCAAATTCTCCGCCCTATAATTCTTTCACCCTATAAAACGACACCCGGCATATAAGACGACCCCTGACTTTTGAGAAGATTTTCCTGGGTTAAAAAGTTCGGTGAGGTAAAAAAACGTCTCCATATGGGGATGGGAGTAACATCCTGCAGCTACGTCACAACCCGGCTGAGGGATGCCCCTCTCAGCCAGTCAGTGACTGGGGTAGGACACCGCTGCAGTCACTGATTGGCTGAGCGGGGTAAATCCTGCTCTTCAGTGGCAGCCGGGTCATGACATACCTCACAGTCGGGAGAAAATGAAAATGGGTGGGGTATGGGAGCCTGGTAATGTAGCCCAATGTGGGCAGAGGTCCGGTAAGCATATCTTCTTTCTTATTTCCCCACCACCGCCTGCCCAATATGACTTTTTACCCCCCCCCCCCCCCTACCACCACCATCAAACTTCTCCTTTAAAGGAGTACTCAGCACTAGAAAATAAAACAAAAGCAACACCAACTTCCCAGGATGTTCTTACCTAACAACATCTGTATCCTTCCTGGTGAAATTGCGCTATTTCTTGAGCCTGGGGACCCCTTGTTCTGCTGTCAGTTCCATCTCCAGTTTATGAATTTTCATCCTTGCGGGCTCCCTGAACTCTCAGCTTGCTATGTCAGCAAAGGGGCTGAACTGTATCTATAATACCCGGCCATGTTACCCCCATGTTTACCCAAGTAAACAACCCGCCCATACAACTACTCTATTTGCCCACACACCAAGTTCCTGACCTCTCCCCTACCTGGACCTGTGCACTGCTGATGTCACAGAAAACATAGAACACCCACAGTGATGCAGGTGCATCCCGTTTTCCATATCCTCATCCTTTTTTCATCAAACTGGTAAATTTTACTGTATTGTACACCCACGCTTCAACCCCCGCAACCCCCCATGATCCCACCCCCCGCAAATGAAAATTCCGCTGCGGGTATGTAAACCCATTGAAGCGACAGTACCAGGATCCGCAGCGGATTTTGCTGCAAACTTGCAGCGTGAAATCTGCCTCTAATCCGGTATGTGTGAAGTTACCCTAAACCAGATTGCTGTAATTCTCATGAACACAGGAACAGAGATTAGCGTCTGCTGCTGCTGAGGGTGAGAGCAGGGTGAGCCAATGAGAGCCTCCAGGGTGATGTTGCAGTGAGGCACTGCAGGGGGCCGATCATAAGAACAGGCAAATAAGAGAACAGGACTGGAGCCGGAGACATAGGCTCCAGGCACAGTATAGGGGACAAGTATGAGATTGCAGGGGGTCTGATCTCCGAGCCCCCAAGGGATCTCTGTATCGGCCCCCCGACTTTGTTGTTATAAAGAGATGTGGCTCTATTCATTCTCTATGGAGCTGTAGGGAAAGAGCCAAGTGCTGTACTCGGTGACCTTTAAGCTACCTAATGCCCCTCAAGCCCACAATGTGTTTCACAGAGCTCCTGCTCTGGTAAAAAGGCGATGGGAACTAAAGTATGAAGGCTCTGGAATTATTGATGGACGAAGTCCAGAAATCCTTGCAATATCCGATACACTAGGAAGCTTAGGGTCCGGAGGAGATAACATGGGTTACTGATAGGTCCATACATGCAGGTTAGTTAATGAAAAGGTTCCATGACCCTAATTTGACAAACCTAATCCGAGCATAGGTCCTGAGGTCCTTCATATTAAAAAAGATGTTTTATGCTACATTTTTATAGTAATTTTTATTGTTCAAGTGTACCTATCATTTCGCTGGTGCAGCAGAATACGTTGACATAATTCTGACATGTATGCTGTTGTCTTCTAAAGCAAGTGGTCAATGGAACACTAGAAGAGGACTGCTAGTGTCTTAACAACATATCCTGCTGCATCAGCAAAATGATAGGCACACATAAACTTTTTTTAGGGCCGTAAGTAGACCCGAATCTATGGGACATTTTTGCCATAAATGCATCACGCATGAATACCACTTTGGTCTGATCTCAAAGAAAAAATTCAGCAGCCACCAGGAGCGAAATTGATTACCTCTCCCCGTGCCCACAATACGTGGCGGAACCGGCCTAGAGATGGGCTCCGGGATCTCCGGTGCTGACACGCCACGACCCGGCTGATACACTGGCCACTCAGCCAGTCAATGACTGGGACAGGACGCCACTCCAGTTACTGAGTGGCTGAGCGGCCAGTCTATCAGCCGGTTCCAGCGCTCCCCGTGGGCACGGGGAGAGGTGTGTTCCTACTTGTAATTAATTTCCCCCTGCTGGCTGCCGCAGGTGACACCAATCACTGGTACAAGAGTCCCCATTTACACTGCATTCATTAAAATGGAATCACAGTGCTGAGATATTTAACTGTGTCTACATAAAATGAGCTGTGACAAAATAGAGGCCAAAAGATTACAGCACATTTTATACATTTCCTTTGCACTAAACTGCGAGGGCCTTACTCTTTTATACTATAATCAATGCAGGCTTAAAGTGATACTGTGACCTCTCTTACTCTATGTACAGTTCTCCGCACCATCCTGAAGCTTAGATGCTGCACATATGATATAACTTATAAAACTTGTCTGTGTCTTCTTTCTGCTCTACAATTGCTTCATTTAATTGGTGGAAAGTGTAACTTAGAAGGGGATTCACAGCAGCTGGGCGGGAGCGGGGCCCTGGTTGCTGTCATTTTTGTTATGTTAAAATTACAGCAGCAGGGAAAATTATGCAGCTCCATCCAGGACCGCAGAATCTGCCGCCTGATGCGGAATGCTCATACCGCCTTATGGCAGAAACGGCCCTGCCTGTATGATTAATGAACAAGGCCTAATGTTACATGCTGTAGCTCTGTGCAGCCTGTACAATTCTTGAGCTTGGAAGGAAAGCATGATTTTATAACTTTGCAAATAGCTTACAGGAAGATAAAACAAATAATACATTTCTTTATCTTCCAATGCCAGCATGATACAGAGCTGAAAGATGTTCTTTAAATTACTTCAATTTAAACATTTATGAATGTTGTGCCCCTGGCTTATACAGATTCTAACCTTTTCCATGGCGTACACCAGCCATAAACCCTGCTCATCCAATGGGTGGGCATAGGGGGAGCAAGGTGGGATAGGGAGGAGGGGTAGTGTCCTCCTGCTCCTAATTTATCATAGTTTATGTCTGGAAACATGCAAAAATGTGTAGATTTTTGGGCAGGTCCTGCTGGCTTTGCTAAACCCGGCCAGGAAAAGGGGGCAAGGCTTTATTTAGAAATGGTGTATGAATATGCCAATTTTGATAAATGTCCTCCTATATTTTTTCCCGATACAGCAAATTAAAATAGATGTTTGTGGAATAACCCTTTTAAAAAATTTTAACTTGTGTAGTTACTCATACCTTTAACTTGTCATTTTCTGCTGTAGATACATAAATCTTTATTCTGGCCAGTCTAGTTGACTATAAATAACATATATTGTAAAGTCATCAGAATCAAATTCTCAGACTATAAGCTGTAGCTAATACATCTCTCTAATGAAGAAAATGCTATCATATGTTAGCCCCTATATCACTCACAATCACTTTGGATCAATTTCCAGTTAAAAATAATGCTACAACAATAGACATGTGCAACTGATGCAAAATAGAGAAAAGGCTGGTATTTTTCATGTTAAGGTCCCTAATGACCAGCATTGGAATTAAGCCAGGATACATATTGTCAGTGTATTTTGAACAGCTAAGAGGAAAACATTTGTACTTTTCTAAAATTGCAACACACAATTAGGTCTAAAGGTGGTCTCTGAATGACCTATATGTTCCTGATAGGGAATGTATTATTTAGATTGTTTACTGTACTTAAACAGGTTGATGATCTGCTGATATTTTGTTATTGTTATTTTTTAAATAGATTTTTTGCACATTCCTAAAACAGCTGCCATCTTGCCTAAGCTATTTTAGGAGCATTAAAAAATGTTATATAGCAAGCCCCATGGACCACATAACACAATAGACAGGACTTGTCCTATTCAGGTAAATGCTTAGTGAGTTTTAGAAAGGCTGTTCAACAGGGAGGGGGACTTTGTTACTGTATCTATATACTGGTGTCACTGTATTTCTGTCAGTTTTGAAAATATGATCTGTGCAGAACAGGATTTGGGATCAATAGTATAGGGCGAACAAGCTGTGTTGCTGGGGGTCCAACCTCCTCAACCTACCCAAACCCGAGAACAGGGACTGTATTGCCCAGCATTGAATGGAGCACTAATGGTGCATGCACACGCGACATGGCCTGTACTCCATTCATTCTCTATGATGCTCTGGAGTTCAGCACTCATTTGGTGACCCCATAGAGAATGAATGAAGCACTGGCAATGGTGGTCATGTAGGCATGCTAAATGCTCCATTCACTGCAGGGAAATTGCATCCCCATTCCTCAGGATTGGTGGTGGTGGTGGTGGGGGTCAGCTAGTTCTCCCTTACCCTATGGAAAGGAGATAACATGCCCATTTGAGAATGACCCTGTCTTGTTTAGTTCTGCTTCCCATTGTCTGTAATTTCTTCCTAATAATTTTGACAAACCCAATTTATACCACATCAATTATGTTTGACTGAATTGCAGTGAGACAGGCAGTGCCAGTGCTGACTAGGTACAAATGCTGAAAGCAACACTGGATAACATTGCTACTCTATAGCTTGTCATGCGGCGTATATGGCTTCCCCCCCCATACGTTGCGTTTTTTCTGGCTTTTTTACTTTGTGTGTGAATGATTTTTTGTAAACAGCTTGTTGCTCAGTGTTCCAGGCTCTGCTGAAGAGAGAAGACGTTGGGTGAGTATCAATGAAGGGGGGGGGGTAATTAATAGGATGGGTACATTGTGAAATCAATGTAGCCCACATGGGGTTAAGTGAGGATGGCATACATCCTCACTTAACCCCCTGGGGGCCACATTGCTCAGTCTGGCACACAAAGGGTTAAGTGTGAATGCTATGCATCCTCACTTAATCCCTTGTGTGACAAACTGTAAGCAGCATCAGCCAAGATGTGTAGAACACATGTCACAATGATGGGTGTTCTGCTTCTGGCCTTTTTTTGTGTTTTTCGCTTTTGTTTTTCAGATATTGATATCCAGATTGCGTTGGATTTTGTGGACAATGTCAATAACCAGCATTTTTTTTAAATAAAATGGTCAAGGAGGGGTATAGGGGTATTGTTTTTAGAATAAAGACTTTTCTCTATTGTGTGGTGTTTTATTTTTATTTTATTACAGGCTGTCTGATAGACGGCATCCATTTCAAAGTCAGGGCCTAGTGTTAGCCCTTATAAAATGGCTAACACTAACCGTCTAATATTACCCCAACGCCCACTGCACCAGGGTTACAGGGAAGAGCTGGGTGCCAGTAGTCCCGAAGCGTCCAAAATTGTCGCTCCTGGACTGGGCGGTTGCAGGCTGGTATTATTAGCCTGGGGAAGGCCAAAAAATGGCCCTTCCCACCCTAGTATTACTAGGCTGCTTCTGTTTGGTTTTTAAACCTAGCTGGTTATGAAAATATATGCATTTATTTTTAAAAAATATTTTATTTATTATTCAACTGCCACCCCTGTCCATTTCAGGAACTGTCCACAGCAAGAGAGTTTTTCTATGGGAATTTGCTACTGCTCTGGACAGTTCCGGTCATGGACTGAGGTGGTAGCAGAGAGCACTGTAACAGACTGGAAAGAATACACCACTTCCTGGAGGGCATACAGCAGCTGAGAAGTACTGTAAGATTTGAGATTTTTAAATAATTGATTTAAAAAAACAATTATTTTTCTACAGAGTACTTCTTTAAAATGTTTTCACACAGTATACAATGCTTTTGACTTTTTATATGGCTCTTTCAGGTTGAGTAGATTTTATCCAAGAAAGCCATGACTTGTAGAAACATCTATTTAAATAAATGAAAGTTCATTAGCAATTAGGCTTAAAAAGTTTATCAAAATGAAAATGTCTCCGCATTAATTCATCTCTCCCTTTAAAATACAGTATTTTATTATTATTATTATTTATTTATTTTTTTTGCAAGGGAGAAATAAAAAGCCAGGGACTAGGGAAGTTTAAAAGACAAGCTAATCACAATCTAGCAGAGTACAAGGCAGCTGCACAGCACCTGTAAGGACATTCTGTGCATTCTGAACCGATAAGCATTTTGTTACATACTATAACGAGCAACTTGTTATTATAAGTGTATTAATAATAGGATTCAAAGGAAGTTGCCAAATATAATAACCTGTGTGAGTGATGAGTCAGCCTCAGAAGTGACGGATTAGTGTAATCTTGCTCCTGAACTGCCATCCTGGCTACACTATTTTGTTTAAATATCATCAGGTAATAAGTAAAAAAAAAAAGTGCTGTAAGTGTACCTTACTGTATTGCTACTAAGTAAGCAGTAGGGGGCAGTAGATACCTACATAAATACCTAGGAATCTTAGTTTGTAAAAGAAGTTACCTTTTATTAATAAATATTATAAAGTTTTCCAAAATTTTCAAAAAGCTCATCCTGTGTGAATATATTTTCTGTACATACTGTATGTTGTAAGCACAAAATTATAACAGGGAGATAAAAGTTGACAAATTGAATTCTCTTGAATTCTCACTATTACACTTTAATGAGCAAGTGATTTTAACAACAGGTAGAACAAATTGCTAAAAATGTAAAAGATGATCATCAGTGATACAGATAATATATTTTAGTCTGACATTATCGGTTATTAACCCCTTAAGGTCCAAGCCAATTTTCGTTTTTGCGCTTTTGCTTTTTCCATTTTATGTTTAAAAGTCCATAGCGCTTGCATTTTTTCACCTAGAGACGTATATGAGCACTTATTTTTTGCGAAACCAATTGTACTTTGCAATTACAGGCATAATTTTTCCATAAAATATGTTGTGAAACCGGAAAAAAATCATTTGCGCTGTCAAATTGAAAAAAAAAAAAACGAATTTGTTTTGATTTCGGGGAGTTTTGCATTTACGCCGTTCGCCCTATGGTAAAACTGACTTGTTATGCATGTTCCTCAAGTCGTTACGATTACTATGATATATAACATGTATAACTTATCTTGTATCGGATGGCCTGTAAAAAATTCAAACCATTGTTAACAAATATATGTCACTTAAAATCGCTCCATTCCCAGGCTTATAGCGCTTTTATCCTTTGGTCTATGGGGCTGTGTGAGGTGTCAGTTTTTGCGCCATGATGCGTTCTTTCTACCGGTACCTTGATTGCGCATATTCGACTTTTTGATCGCTTTTTATTACATTTTTTCTGGATTTGATGCGACCAAAAATGTGCAATTTTGCACTTTGGGATTTTTTGGCGCTTACGCCGTTTACCGTGCGAGATCAGGAATGTGATTAATTAATAGTTCGGGCGATTACGTGTGCGGTGATACTAAATATGTTTATTAATTTATTTATTTATTAATTTATATTTATAAAATGGGAAAAGGGGGGTGATTTGGACTTTTATTAGGGGAGGGGATTTTGTATTAATAAAAACACTTTTTTACTTTTTTTTTTTTACATACACTAGAAGCCCCCCTGGGGGGCTTGTATATGCATAGCACTGATCTCTCATAGAGATCAATGCTGTGTATATACACAGCAAAGATCCATTAGATCGGTCATAGATTGCTATGGCCTGCTGCAGGCCACAGCAATCTATTGCCAAGCCGGGATCAGCGTCATTCCGACGCTGAGGCCCGGCACGGCCAGAAGAACGGATCTCCCCCCCGCGATCGTATCGCGGGGGGGAGATTCGTGCCACTAGACACCAGGGATGCACGGAGGAAAGCACTTCAATGCAGCTGTCAGGTTTGACAGCTGCATTGAAGGGCTTAATTAGCCGGCGCGGCAACGGGACCCGCGCCGGCTAATAGAGGCACTGCCCGGCTGCAGATTGCAGCCGGGATCGGTGCCGTTCAGAGCGGGGTCCCGGCGGGACCCCACTCTGAACACCCCCTGCGGCACCATGACGTATCAGGTACGTCATGGGTCGCTAATTAATATAAATGTGTTAAAAATCCATATGCCAAATGCTCAGTGGTACTTAAAGGTAGTTGTATTCTTTAACACCATGTTGATGACCATACAGCTGAGACTTCTTTTTAAAAGTATACTCCAGCTCTTTCAATTTTTTTTTGTTTATATTGCTGCACTTATATACATAAGAATAAAGAACCTATTCTTACCTCACCATGCTCCTCTGGGGTCCTTCTGCAGTAAACAATAGCGTATATGGCGCCCTGTGCAAAACTTTCTTTGCCCCCCCCCCGGCTCCTGGGAGGGCTTTTTTTTTGCGTCCTGTCAGATGAAGGCTACAGGAAGGAGGAGAAAGGAAGCAGCAGGGACCTTGGGATGCTTCCTGGCCACTCTGCTAACGATTCCATCACACACGCTCCCATGTGACAGCGTCTCCTCCCCCGACCCGGCCTGAACACAGCTGAATAGAAGCATCTCTGTTAGGCCCCGTTCCCACTGAGCAAAACTAGCGGAATTCCATGAACATGTTCATTCTTCAGCACGGACAGGGCAGGAGAGCGCGCCTCACATAGACTCCCATTATGAGCGGGAGGCTAACGGCATTGTCCGCCGCGGAATTCCGCTAGTTTTGCTCAGTGGGAACGGGGCCTAAGTCCTGTTTTTCTCTTTTATTACAGCTGAGCTGTGGGTGGAGGGAACTGGGAGAACAGCAGTGTAGTGTCCTGTATGTGAGTGTGGGGTGGATGGAGGAGGAGATGGGCAGCTACTCTCTAGAGTCTCTAGTTTCTCCTTATCAGTCACTTCAGTCACTTGTAATTATCGCTGAGAGTTTAACCCTTAGGGTACTATTACACGAAACGTTAATCGGCTGAATTTGGCCGATTATCGTTCTGTGTAATAAAGACAACGATCAGCCAATGATCGTTGTCATTGGCTGATTGTTGATATACAGTAGGTTCTGACCTTTAATTGTCGGGCGCCGACCTCAGACCGCTACGTATAATAGCGGTGCGCGGCCGGCGACTGACGATGTAAATTTCCTATCCAGGCTGCAGGGCTCCTCTTCCTCTGTACAGGAGGAAGTACAGAGGAAGAGGAGCCCTGCAACCTAGACAGGTAATGTATAACGTTTAAACAAGGGCTGCAAGGAAATCAGTACCAATGTCCCTGCAGCCCTTGTTAAACGATTATCGGGCCCAGTAAACGAGCACCGATCTAGCAGATCGGGGCTCGTTTACATTTATTATCGGGCCCCCATTGGCCCGTCTAATAGTACCCTTACACTGTCTTCCTATGAATCAGTAACCTGTGCAGGCAATGTAAGGGTTAAACCTTAATCTCTTTGCTGCAATAAATAATTGTCTGATGAGGAGAAACTGAAGGAGCCAGAGAAGTGATAGTCACAGTACAGGCCCATATTACTATAGTAAAGACCCCTTTAACATGGCCCATTATGCAGTCATGTGCAGCCAGGCTGCTGTATCTGTAGTGCAGCTATCTAAATACATTACTATCGGCTGCATATCCCCTGTTTACACAGGGAGATGTGCAACCGATAATAATTTATACAACCACGCTGCGCTGCGGAACCTGTTGGTGCTATACAAATAAATATTATTATTATTAATAACGACCCAAAAGATCCAGTCAGCAAGTTCACCTGTTGGCTGATCGCTGGCCCTTTTATATAGCCATAGGGGAATGAATGTCCTTGGGAATACGCATTAAAGCAACTCTGTATCACCATGTAGCCACACAGCCACAGAGCCGAGCAGGTAATGTATGCTCTGGGCCGGGGCTGCGGGTGGCGGGATGCGGTGGGTTAAAAGGACCGAGTCACATATCTGCAGCGGAATGAAAATCCTGCTGCGAGTATGTGACCCTATAGAACTTCCCTATGCCAGGGGGGTGCTAAGGGTAGCTTCACATGTACCGTATCGCAGCGGATATTTTTGACTAATTTGACTAAATGAATTAACACCGAATCAAATCTGCACCTTAAAATCTGCTGCAGATCCGTCATGTGTGAAGGCACCCTAAGGGTACAAACACACACACCGTATATGCAGCAGATACGCAGCAAATACGCAGCAGATCTGCAGCAGATTTGATTAAGACTTGATG
The DNA here is from genome assembly GCF_027789765.1 of Dendropsophus ebraccatus. NCBI lineage: Eukaryota > Metazoa > Chordata > Amphibia > Anura > Hylidae > Dendropsophus > Dendropsophus ebraccatus. Next base: position 132,220,609 of record NC_091454.1, read on the forward strand.
CTGTGTTCAGTTATTTAGATCTAATCTGCTGCGTATCTGCTGCGTATTTACGGTGTATTTGCTGCGTATTGCAGCAGTAAATACGCTGCGTATACGGTGTGTGTGTTTGTACCCTGGGTTCACACTATGTATATTTCAGGCTGTATTTGGTCCTCATGTCAGGTCCTCATAGCAACCAAAACCAGGAGTGGATTGAAAACACAGAAAGGCTCTGTTCACACAATGTTGAAATTGAGTGGATGGCCGCCATATAACGGTAAATAACTTCCATTATTTCAATATAACAGCCGTTGTTTTAAAATAACAGCAAATATTTGCCATTAAATGACGGCCATCCACTCAATTACAACATTATGTGAACATAGCCTTTCTGTGTTTTCAATCCACTCCTTGTTTTGGTTGCTATACAGCCTCAAATATACGTAGTGTGAACCCAGCATTAGGGTGCCTTCACACCTACCGACTTGCAGCATTAATAACGCTGCAAGTCGGCTAGGTCCTGGCGGATCACTGTCATTACATACACGCAGTGGTCTGAACAACCGCTGCGTGTATGTAAATCTGACGGCCGCTTAAACCCTTCTGATGCCGCCCGCCTCCCGCTCCAGCTCTGTATACATTACCTGTCCTCGCTCCACAGGGTCCCGGCGTCCTGCTCTCCCGCCCGGCCAATCAGTGGCTGCGGCAGGGCAACACACTGATTGGCCGGGTGTGAGAGCAGGACGCTGGGACCCCGTGGAGCGAGGAGGTATGTATACAGAGCGGAGCGGGAGGCGGGCGGCATCAGAAGGGGTTAAGCGGCCGTCAGATTTACATACACGCAGCGGTTGTTCAGACCACTGCGTGTATGTAATGACAGTGATCTGCCAGGACATAGCCGACTCGCAGCGTTATTAACGCTGCGAGTCGGTAGGTGTGAAGGCACCCTAAGGCTGGGTTCACACATAACGTATCCGCAGTGGATTTCTCGCTGCAAATTTGCAGCGAGAACCACTGCGGATCCTTGCCCTGTACACTCTATGGGCAGACAAACTATGGGCAGATGGATATCCCGCTGTGAGTATGTCCGCAGCCCACCCCGTTAACCCCCCCGCCGCCAGAGCGTATACATCACCTGTCCCCGGCTCTGGTTTGCTTCGGGGCGTCCATCACGTCCCGCTCGGCCAATCAGTGTGCAGAGCACTGATTGGCTGAGCTTGACGTGAAGATGCAGGGAGCCCCGAAGCAAGCCGGATCATAGAGGAGGTCACGTATGCACTCCGGCGGCGGGGGGGGGGGGGGGGGGGGTTAACGGGGCAGGCTGCGGACATGCTCACAACGGGATATCCATCCCGCTGCGAGTTTGTCTGCCGATAGAGTGTACAGGGCAGGGATCCGCAGCGAGAAATCCGCTGTGGATCCCTTATGTGTGAAGGCACCTTAATGGTAATCACACACCTCTTAGTAAATTCAGCAAGACCCGCACCTGCTCCGGAGCAGCTGTAGACTTTTGCCATAATTTACACCTGCTTGCAGGCTTAAACCATGATAAACCAATGCAGCCGGGACCCTCTAACTACAACAGCCACAAACACTACAACTCCCAACATTTTTATTGACAGGCCACAGCCCTCAGAATATGCTGGGAGTTAAAGTACAAATGAACAGACACCTCAAGGTGTTGTCCCCTCACAAACTACAACTCCCAGCCTGCCAGAGAGCTTCATAAGTGGCATTCTGAGAGTTGTAGTTGTTGCTGGGGTGACAGGATGGGAGCTGGTGAGCCTGTCGCTTCTCCCTGGTTCCTTCTGTAAAGCCCCTATTACACGGGGCAAAGTGGTGAGCAAGTGAGCGCCGACCTGTCAGGTTCCATGTACCAACAGCGAGCAGGGAGGAGCGGGTAAAAGCTGTGGGGGCTGCAAAGAGATAACCGGGCAATCGTCAGATCGTCCAGGCAGCCCATAGGAGACAGCAGTGGTAGCAGATTATGGCAGCAGATCATTGCCAGGTTGATCATTAGTGTTTCAGCCTGTTGAAAGTCACCGATCAGCTGACATTGTCTTCTATTACATGTAATAGGGCCTTAGTTGTTCCCCTGCATCAGCCTTCCCAGGAATCCAGGACACTGCACCTCTCCACCTGGACCAAACAATTCACTCGGCAGTGATCGATAGCTTCTCACGCCAACACCCAACTCCCCCAGATCTCAATCAATTGGGGGGGGAACACTTGTTTCAGATTCGCCCTGTTGCCAAAGTGGCCTAGAAACTGCCCTGATGTAAGGGCTTGTGCACCTCCTCTCTGTGCCTCTCCATTTAAAGAATTGACATGTCAATTTTTTGAGTAGAGAGGCGCGGAGAGCAGAGGCGTGCAAGCCCTCCCATAGACAGCCTGTATGACACAGAGCCTGGCGGGATTCCACAGTGGAGAGTTCCATCATGGAATTCTACCTCTTTTACTCCATGTGAACTGGCCCTAATGTGTGACACTCACCATTAATACTACCCTGTGACCCACTATATAACCCTCAGCATAAATACTACACTCTGCCCCACTATGTACAGTAACTCTCACCAGCAACTTAAAGCGACTCTGTACCCACAATCTGACCCCCCCAAACCACTGGTACCTTCAGATAGCTGCTTTTAATCCAAGACCTGCCCTGGGGTCCGTTCGGCAGGGGATGAAGTTATTGTCATAAAAACAACTTTTAATCCTGCAGCGCTGTGTCTAACGGCCGGGGCTTTCATTTGTACATGCATTAGGCTGGCACACCCTCTCTGTCCTTCCTCCCCACCCTCCTCATCATTAGGAATGCTCCAGGCAGATTGCTTCCTATTGCCCACCTGTGTGTATAATGAACATGGGCTGGATCGTTAATACACCTGTGCAAAGCTCAAACAGCAGTAAATGTTTCTGGATCATTCCTAATGATGAGGAGGGTGGGGAGGAAGGAAGGAAGGAGAGGTGGTGCCAACCTAATGCACACGGGTATGGTGGCACACCTGCTTTTATTTTGGAGGGCCAGATAAACCTTGTTCCCCTGTGATCAGTGACGTGCCGGGCTGCTGAGGGGTCCCTTGGGGTGTTATCACGGTGGGTAGGAGTGGAGTAGTGACCCCGCCCGGACTATTGGCACTGCCACCCACAGTAAGAGGAAATGTCCCAAGGAGTGTATGTATACTGTGTTGGTGTGGGGCGAAGAATAACAGAGTCTCTTTACCATAAATAATCTCTTGTTTACTTTGGAAGTACTTTTTGTGCAGCAGAACATACAGTTGTGCCTTGACAGGATACGTTACACTTGATAAAACACTTGATGATACACTTGATAATACAGGATCCAGATCTGTAATAGGAGTATAGCAAGGAGTACAGTCATGCTGACTGGGTTGCGTGTTGAGAGATACGTAGAAGAATCAGAGGAGCAGAGAAGAGGATGTTGTGAGAGTCTCAACCCAAGTAGTAATGTTCTCTGCCGGGATGTTGGAGGATGAGGTAAAGATATAAGAATACTTAAGAGAGAAAACTTGTGCCCTTGCATCGACCTCGGTTGGAATGAACCAACTGTTGCCCTACCAGTGTTGGGGGACCCCTCCTGGAGGGTTACACAAGCCCCAGACCCTGTTACCTGGGATGAGCGGAATGCTGAGGGTTCCATGCTGACAACCGTGCAGCGAGAAAGAGTTCATAGGCTTCTAGCAACTTTTCTCTATCTGGATCAGTTCCTAGCTATTTGCTTTTTGTGGATACTGTCCTGCACTGTGACTCTCCTAGTCCACGGCATGGGTTGAGATAATCTCTGATGTGTCCTCTCCTGTGAGGGGTTTAACACTGCACAGTGCTGAGTAAGGTTGCTTGAAGAGAAACTGTTAGGTGCATCCTAGCTCTAGTGACCAAAGACCTCATACGAAGGCTGGGGACCTGGCAGAGGGCCAGGGCCCGAAACGAACCACTGTAGGGAGCATTCTAGCTTGCGTCCTTTCCCTACAACGTCCAACACAAAAGACCTCTAAACTTCATCTACCCACATGTTTTCTTATCTACAGCTCCCTGTAAGGTCTGCTATGAATGGGTGAAGAGTGCATAAAGAAGAAGTAAAATAAGAGATGATAGGACGAAAGAAGATACTCCCATAGGTTCATAGATCCATGTGACACCTAAATAAACAATAACCCTTTACATACTTCAGCCATGCAGCAACTGAGCACACATACCTACAATAGCGACATCTAGTGGCGAAACTTTATCACTACTACATCACCACTTACTTACAATAAGTACAGGCTTTTGCGAAGGGTGTAACCCAGTAGCGTAATTTGGTGGGGGCAGAGGGGGCGGACGCTCCCGGGCCCACACAGGCAGGGGGCCCACTGAAGATTTTGCCAGTTAATGCTGTCTGCAAAAGCTATTGCTTTTGCAGACAGACTTAACAAATGTCTATTGGCTGTAGATAGCCCTGGCCAGCAACCAGTGTTCCTGGGGGGCCCAAACGTCTACCGAATGTTGTTTCTGACCATTTAGCTGTATGCGCTTGTATGATAGGAGAACATACAGTTGAATGCAGCAGGGTGATTGACAAGGTGAGGAGAGCATTGGCTCTCCACCCTGCCAATGAATGTTGTGACCACAAGAGGCTGTTCCCTCCCTTAGAACTGAGGGACATGGGTGATGTCACTCGTGTGCTCACAGAGCAGGGGGGAATTGATATCAGAAGACTAAAGTACTGCAACCGCACAGCAGGTAAGTATGGCTTTTTTCCCCTTAGTTATAAAGGAGGAGACCTATCGGGGTGGGTGGGGCTAACTCCTGGGAAGGATGTCATCTATGGGGGATGGGGGATGGAATGTGCTGGCTAACTGAAAAGGGGGTAACTAATCTGGAGGTGCCGTCTACTCACAGTGATGGGGGTATCTAACAACCAGGAGGATTACCAGGGAGATTACTGCTGTGGAAGGGGGTGGCTGCATGGAGAATACATACCAGGGGGATTAACTACATGAGATGGTGCAGGAGGGGATGCCTACATGAAGGATACTACCTTTTTGGGGGGAGTGGGGGGGGGGGTTGCTTGTACAGAGAGGTCTAAATACTAGATAGATGCACAGAGGGGAGTATAACTTCTATATGAGGGCACAGAGGGCTCTAACTACTACATGGAAACAGAGGGAAATAATAACTATATTGGGGCACAGAAGGCCTAACTGCTATATGGGTGCACAGAGAAGCTGAACTTCAATATGAAGGTACAGAGGGGCCTGATTACTATATGGGGGTGCACAGGGAGGGTCTATCTATGGAGGAACAAGGGAGGATAATCTACTAAGTTAGGGTATAGATAGTGGCCTTTTTACTATATATTAGAGCATAGAGGAACCCTGCGAACTATATGAGGGCTAAAATTGGGTCTAAATACTACATGGAGGCATAAATTGGCTGCTCTCATATACCCTGTACACCATTACTATCATGGCTGATTTCTCCTATATATTTAATGTATTGTCATGTATTGTTTTTATGAATTAGTAAAGTCATTATTCCATTTAGTTATGTTGCAGTAGTCTGGCTTTTTTGTATATCGGTTATTTAGTATAGGTGCCTTAGACTGCATGGGACTATTAATTGTTATTGCCCAGCATTTGTACTATACATTTACTCTATTGGTACTGCGGGTATAGCCTTCAGGTGTCACTGACCATCAGCTATGGTGTAGTCCTCATGCTGCCCAATAGATATTAGACAGATAGATATGAGATAAAGAGATAGAAGAACGGATGGATGGCTAATTAGAAAACAGAAACAGCGCCATAGCTTCCTCTATGTTCTTTGTGGTATTACAACTTGGTTCCATTCTCTTTTAGTGGAACGGAGCTGCACTACCACATCCAAGCTTTAGAGGAGAGTAGCGCTGTTTCTGGAAAAAGACAGCTATGTTTTTCAATGCTGGATAACCCCTGTAATTTTTACATAGTTATATATGTGAAATGTAGAAAGTCTTTTCCACTGTTCTCAGTCCCTGTTCACTATGAATAATGAAGTAGAAAATACCCATTATTATTCAGAAAGCATTGTCATCTACAGAGGTTCCCTATAGATAACATAATTGGTTGGGGGCCCACTGAGACTCCCTTGCCCCCTCTAGGCTGAACCCCTAGCTACGCCCCTGACTCTCCCCCTGTAGTATATAGCCCCCTGTGAGCTCCCCCCAGTAGTATATAGCCCCCCTGTGACCTCTTCCCCTGTAGTATATAGCCCCCTGTGAGCTCCCCCCAGTAGTATATAGCCCACCTGTGTGCTCTCCCCAGTAGTATATAGCCCACCTGTGTGCTCTCCCCCTGTAGTATATAGCCCCCCTGTGACCTCCCCTCTGTAGTATATAGCCCCCCTGTGACCTCTCCCCCTGTAGTATATAGCCCCCCTGTGACCTCTCCCCCTGTAGTATATAGCCCCCCTGTGACCTCTGCCCCTGTAGTATATAGCCCCTCTGTGACCTCTCCCCCCAGTAGTATATAGCCCCCCTGTGACCTCTCCCCCCAGTAGTATATAGCCCCCCTGTGACCTCTCCCCCTGTAGTATATAGTCCCCCCCCCTGTGCGCTCTCCCCCTGTAGTATATAGCCCCCCCTGTGCGCTCTGCCCCTGTAGTATATAGACCCCTCCCCCAGTAGTATATAGCCCCAAGACAAAAAAACAAACAAATCACAACTCACCTCGCTCCCCCGCCGCACCTGTCTTCTTCTTTTCTCATGTCGGTCCGGCTCCCGGCTGATACGCGCTCTCTGGGGATGTCCCGGGGATTCCCCAGCAGAGCGCGCACCAGAGACCTCAGAGTATGCCGCTGGTCTGTACTTCCGGGAAGTTCAGGCCGGCGGCATACACTGACCTCACAGGTGGGCGCTCTGCTGGGGAATCCCCGGGACATCCCCAGAGAGTGCGAATAAGCCAGGGGCCGGACCGACACTGCCCCCAGCCCCACAGGCGTACTGACATCTAAGGACAGTACACCTATGGGGCGGGAGGCAGTGCGGTGGGGAGAGGGACACATGGGAGCCGGGGCGGTTAGGAGGTCTGACCAGGGGTCCGGACAGCTGGCCTCCGCCAGTTGAGGACCCCTGATGTATACTGTACCCCCTGAATGTAACAGGACCATTTGTACTGTACCCCCTGAATGTAACAGGCCCGTGTATACTGTTCCCCCTGAATGTAACAGGACCATTTATACTGTACCCCCTGAATGTAACAGGACCATGTATACTGTACCCCCTGAATGTAACAGGACTATGTATACTGTACCCCCTGACTGTAACAGAACCGTGTATACTGTTCCCCCTGAATGTAACAGGGCCATGTTTATTGTACCCCTGAATGTAACAGGACCATATATACTGTACCTCCGAATGTAACAGGACCATGTATACTGTACCCCCTGAATGTAACAGGACTGTGTATAATGTACCCCCTAAATGTAACAGGATCATGTATACTGTACCCCCAGAATCTAAAAGGATCATGTATACTGTACCCTCTGAATCTAACAGGACCATGTATACTGTACCCCCTGAATGTAACAAGACCATGCATACTGTACCCCCTGAATATAGCAGGACCATATATACTGTACCCCCTGAATGTAACAGGACCATGCATACTGTACCCCCTGAATACAGCAGGACCATATATACTGTACCCCCTGAATCTAAAAGAATTATGTATACTGTACCCCCTGAATGTAATAGGACCATGCATACTGTACCCACTGAATATAATAGAACCATGTATAGTGTAACAGAAATGTAACAGGTCCATGTATACTGTACCCCCTGAATCAATCTAACAGCATCACACCATGCCACCTGAATGTAGTAGTGTCACACATGGCATCCTGAGAATATAAGTGTCACACTCCAGGCCCCTTGGGTATAATGATGGTGCACTTTGTGCTATAGGTAACAGGAATATACAGCGCTACAGACTTTAGGAACAGAGAAAGTGATCTGATCCTGCCACATACGCCTCCCCAGTCACAGCGCCATTAACTGATCCTGCCACATACGCCTCCCCAGTCACAGCGCCATATCCTGATCCTGCCACATACGCCTCCCGTCATAGCGCCATATCCTGATCCTGCCACATACGCCTCCCCAGTCACAGCGCCATTAACTGATCCTGCCACATACACCTCCCCAGTCACAGCGCCATTAACTGATCCTGCCACATACGCCTCCCCAGTCACAGCGCCATATCCTGATCCTGCCACATACGCCTCCCGTCATAGCGCCATATCCTGATCCTGCCACATACGCCTCCCCAGTCACAGCGCCATATCCTGATCCTGCCACATATGCCTCCCGTCATAGCGCCATATCCTGATCCTACCACATACGCCTCCCCAGTCACAGCGCCATTAACTGATCCTGCCACATACACCTCCCCAGTCACAGCGCCATTAACTGATCCTGCCACATACGCCTCCCCAGTCACAGCGCCATTAACTGATCCTGCCACATACGCCTCCCCAGTCACAGCGCCATTAACTGATCCTGCCACATACGCCTCCCCAGTCACAGCGCCATTAACTGATCCTGCCACATACGCCTCCCCAGTCACAGCGCCATATCCTGATCCTGCCACATACGCCTCCCGTCATAGCGCCATATCCTGATCCTGCCACATACACCTCCCCTGTCACAGCGCCATATACTGATCCTGCCACATACACCTCCCCTGTCACAGCGCCATATACTGATCCTGCCACATACACCTCCCCTGTCACAGCGCCATATACTGATCCTGCCACATACACCTCCCCTGTCACAGCGCCATATACTGATCCTGCCACACACACCTCCCCTATACCACGAAAGCACCAGTCACAGTGCCATATACAAATTATTGCCACTGACATGACCCAGTACAAGGATCCAATACAATAAGGAGGCAAAGCATTGGTGTCAGGAGGATTAGCCTGTACATAATGAATAGAGTATAAGTGTTTATCAACCTGTGGGACTCAAGCTGTTGCAAGACTACAACTCCCATCATGTCCTGACTGCTGTAGTTTTGGGGTAGCTGGTGACCCACAGGTTGGGGAACAATAGCTTATGGGAAGTGCTGTGTGCAGAGGAGCAGTGCAGAGACATGGTGCTGAGAGGGGGCGGAGCCTCTGTAGTCCTTGGGCAGGGTCCTCATAAGGTCACCTAGTCTGCCCCTATCAGACCTGCACCCAGCACCAACTCCACTGTCCTGCTGACCACAAACTCTGCTACTTTGTCAGGCAGCTACTGTACAGCAGGGTTGGCAGCTCTCTGCACAGTGAGGAGTCAGTGGCAGGTTAGTGGAGTTGTGTATGGGGAGACTCTAAACCCCTATTTGTATTTCTTTGCTGCACAAATGCAACATCTGAAAGGTTGCGGTCAGGTGGACGACCTTGGTATAGCAGACCTTCTGGTATCCTGGCTCACTGGTTATACCCAGTCCATGTTAGCTAATAATGTAGCTTGTACGAAGGGTCAGGGCAAGACACTCCACACTTTGCTTCTCATGACAAGGGTTAAAGTTAAGGTACTATTGGGGGTCTCAGGCTTTAACATATTTTCTCCTATATGGAACCCAGCTCTCCCAGAAGTTTTTAGATTAGAGGGTTTCTCTCTATAGTGTATAGTGCATCTATACACTGTGTGTTACCCCCTTACACTGTGCAAGCAGTAGTGAGCTTAGATAGGCCCTGAGTAAGAAATACAGAAATCAGAAAATATACTAGTGGTCCCACTAGTTTTTTGGAGGCTGTGGTATACAATCGGTTGGTGGATGCAGCTATACACTGTGTGACACCCCCTTAGGGCCCTATTCCACCGGACGATTATCGTTTGCATAATAGTTAACGATTAACAATCTCAAACGACCACTATTGCAAAAGACCTAAAAACGTTCACTCATTTCCATGGAACGATAATCGTTACTTATGATCTTAATTGCGATAGTTTTTTCTTTGCTATTGCGTTCGTATCTATTGCGAAGGACTGAACGATGTCTTATTCAATGCGAACGATTTGCAAACGAGCAACGATAAAAATAGGTCCAGGTCTTATAAAGCGATCAACGATTTCTCGTTTGGTCGTTAATCGTTAACTGCATTTCAACCGAACAATTATCGTTTAGATTCGAACGATTTAACGATAATCGTCCGGTGGAATAGGGCCCTTACACTGGGCAATAACTACTGAGCTTAGATAGGCCTTGAGTAAAAAAGACAGAAATCAGAAAATATACTAGTGGTCCCATTAGTTTTTTGGGAGGCTGTGGTTTACAATCTGTTGGTGGCTGCACCTATACACTGTGTAACAGGGGGTGTTGGGGGGAGGGGGTGTGATGATTACATTTGAGAAGCTGAAGGAGGATTTCTTACTCACTGATAGAATGTTCTACCAATATTTGCAACTGCATCACGCTCTCCAGATGCAACACCCGTCTTTGCCGTTAAATATTGGGATACATACTTTGCTGGTTGAGGTGGGGAGTAGAGGTATGCTGGCAATATATCTTCTGTAGATGAAACCCTTCTTACTGCCAAAATTGAGGTGGTCCTCTTGTCTGTTCAGGAGAAATGGCCGGTGAGGTTGGGACGATAGATGATGCACAGTGGAGCGGGGGACTCTCATGCCTCAGCTGTTCTTAGTGCACCATGTAGACCGAACCCCTTGTGTGTTGTTTAAGGCTATGTTCACTTGGCATATATGACCGGCCGTTCCGTGACCGGTCAGATGATCTTTCGGGTCACAGTGTTCTGATGGCGGGCGCATTAGAGTAAGATGCGTTTAGAGTAAATAAAATAAATTAATTAAAATTAAAAAAAGACAAACCCTATTTCATTATTCAAAAACTTTATATATGTATATTTCCTAATAAAACGAAGAGACACTCCTGCTCCTTCTCTGCCTCCTACTCCTCCTCCATGTTTGAATTCCTTCTTCTACACTAAAATCCTCCGCACTTTTCTTTCTCATCCATGATAATGTCAATCACTCGTCGGCCTTTTTCCATATCTCTACGATAGGTAAAGATAATATCCTTTTTTATTTCTAAAAGCAAAGAAAAACATCCATAAGTAGAAGAATCTCACATATTCTGTGTCATTCATAAAAGATTATTCTATAACGTGACCTGATCTGCTCTGTATATTAGTCAGTGCAGCTTGTCAGGACCCTCACAGGTGGTGATACAGTATGTTACCAGGACAATCTGCCATATATTGGGGAATATACAAGTTTCCTTAGTAGAGTTTAGCTACTGTACGTGGGGTGTATTCCCATGTACTGAAGATCATGGAGGTAAATGCTATATACTTTATCTATCTATACAAATAGAGAACTCTACCTCACACTGAACCACAACACCTTATTACCCTATATACCCATACACGTCCTATGTGTCATGGGAACCCTCTGAGACATTGGTACATCCATAGCACACACTCTTATTAGACATGTCCTACATGGCTACAGAACCCTACCCCTCATATATACTAGGGGACCCTCGTGTCCTGTGGTATAATCCCGATATCAGCAACAATTGAAAATTTTAAACCATTAGAGAACAATAGATGTATCCAACAATAGAAGAGGATAGATGTAGCAGAGCTGACTAGGAAATCTGGAACCCTTAATTATGAATCTGCACAGCAGTAGTATTGATTTTACTTACTGCTAGTGAACATACTGGAATTTCAAGGTTTTATACTGGTATCATTAAACCCACAATCCCTAAGAATTAAATGACAGATTGAGCTCTGCTACATCTATAGTACAGAACAATTCTGTCTTCTCACACTACTGTATGTGTATGGGGCTATAGAAGAGATTGGCACAAGGCAGTAACTATAGGGATGCCATCTGTGCCTGCTACAACCTCTCTGTCCTATAAGAAAACAGCAGTGCTATATGGGACAGGTGAAAGTCTATGGGTGTGGTGGTGTTATAGATATGACATTGGTGCACTGGTTGGCACCATATAGATCTAGCATTACAATTATTACATAGTGAGGAATAATTCTTACCCTGCTTCTCCACCACGACGTCTGTAAGCTCTTCCTCCAAATTCTCTTTAGGCCGCTTGCATGTTAACATGCAGCATTTACAGCTGGAATTGTAAGAAACAATCCATTAGATAACAAGATGTAGGTGACAATACTCCCCCCTTAATATATGGTTATACATACATGGCAGGAGATTATATGGCGCTCAGTATAATACACTTATGTAACCCTTCCCATCTACTTATTATGGGGTCATTGTACCGGTATTATTGTGTATTGTTGTAGAAGATACAGAATACTCACATATAAATAATGGCGGCAATCACGACTCCCAGCAAAGTGGCGGCACAGGCACCAACAGCTAAATAGCTGAGGACTGTAAGAGAAGAGACAAGATGGTAAGTGAAGGTTCCTCTATATGTGACACGATGGACTCATGTATCATGTACTGTACATTTATATAGGATAATGATGTCACTACTTACGTTTATCCTCGCGTGTGGCATGATATTTTGTGGGGCCCACTGTCCCGTCCACTGTCCAGAAATGAATAAAGAACAATAATGAGACTTTATATTCCATGCTGTACATGTACTCCATGCATACATGGAGCATTAATAAGCATCAGCTATATGTCATCACTCACCTCTATGTGTTGTTGTCTTTCTTACTCCCTCCACATCAATAAGAAAAAGAAAAAGCAAAATCGCAGTAAACACCAAACGCCTCTCCATCACCATCTTCATCATAAAGACAAAGTGATGTCTTCAGCTCATACTCTGCTTTATATAGGCACAACTACTTTGTGAGGTCATCGTTACTATGATGTGAAAAGTATTGTGATGTCATCGCCTTGCTGGGGAGTGCTGGGCGGGGCCTGAGTTACAGGCAGTGTATGCAGGGATCATGTTACACTATGTACAAATTTCACAGTTACCTCAATATTCTAGTTGTAAACCAGATTCTGCAGCAGCTGTGAGGTGTAATATGATGTTCTGCACATCTGAAGTGTGTAATGAGGTTGTGCAGCAACTGAGGTATATATTATGAGGTTCTGCAATGGCTGAGGTGTGCATTATGTTGTTTTGCAGAAATTGAGGTATAAAGTATAAGGGTTCTGCACCAGCTGTGGCATGTATCATGACGTTCTGTAGCAGCTGAGGTGTGTAATATGAGGTTCTGCAGCAACTGAGGCGTGTATTATGAAGTTCTGCAGCAGCTGAAGCGTGTATTATGAGGTTCTGCAGAAGCTTAGGCATGTATTATGGGGTTCAGCAGCAGCTCAGGCATGTATTATGAGGTTCTGCAGCAGATGAGGTGTCAACTATGGTGTTCTGCAGCCGCTGTAATGTGTAATATGATGTTCTGCACTAGCTGTGGTGTGTATTATTAGGTTTTGCAGTAGCTGAAGTGTGTACTATGAGGTTCTGCAATGGCTGAGGTGTGTAATATGTTGTTCTGCAGCGACTGAGGTATATAATATGAGGTTCTGCACCAGCTGTGCCATGTAATATGATGTTCTGTAGCAGCTGAGGTGTGTATTAGGAGGTTCTGCAGCAGCTGAGGCATGTATTATGGGGTTCAGCAGCAGCTCAGGCATGTATTATGAGGTTCTACAGCAGTTGAGGTGTCAAACATAATTTTCTGAAGCTGCTGTGATGTGTAATATAATGTTCTGCACTAGCTAAGGTGTGTATTATTAGGTTCTGCAGCAGCTGAGGTATGTACTATGAGGTTCTGCAGCTGCTGTGATTTGTAATATGATGTTCTGCACTAGCTGAGGTGTGTATTATTAGGTTCTGCAGTAGCTGAGGTGTGTACTATGAGGTTCTGCAATGGCTGAGGTGTGCAATATGTTGTTTTGCAACAACTAAGGTATATATTAGGAGGTTCTGCACGAGCTTTGCCATGTAATATGATGTTATGTAGCAGCTGAGGTGTGCATTATGAGGTTCTGCAGCAGCTGAGGTGTGCATTATGAGGTTCTGCAGCAGCTGAGGCATGTATTATAAGGTTCGGCAGCAGCTGAGGTGTGCATTATGTGGTTCTGCAGCAGCTGAGGTGTGTATTATGATGTTCTGCAGCAGCTGAGGCACGTATTATAAGGTTCTGCAGCAGCTGAGGAGTGTATTATGTGGTTCTGCAGCAGCTGAGGCATGTATTATGAGGCTCTGCAGCAGCTGAGGTGTATAATGGGATGTTCTGCAATAGCTGAGCTGTGTATTATGAGGTTCTCTAGGCGCTGAGGTGTATTATGATGTTCTGTAGCTGCTGATGTGTGTACTATGAAATTCAGCACCAGCTAAGAGCTGTACTATATGGTTCAGCATCAATTTAGGTGTGTATGATGATGTTCTGCAGCAGCTGAGGCACGTATTATAAGGTTCTGCAGCAGCTGAGGAGTGTATTATGTGGTTCTGCAGCAGCTGAGGCATGTATTATGAGGCTCTGCAGCAGCTGAGGTGTATAATGGGATGTTCTGCAATAGCTGAGCTGTGTATTATGAGGTTCTCTAGGCGCTGAGGTGTGTTATGATGTTCTGTAGCTGCTGATGTGTGTACTATGAAATTCTGCACCAGCTAAGAGCTGTACTATATGGTTCAGCATCAATTTAGGTGTGTATGATGATGTTCTGCAACAGCTGAAGTATATTTTGATGTTCTGCAGCAGTTGAGGTGTATATTATTAGGTTCTGCAGCAGCAAAGGTGTGTATTATGACGTTCTGCAGCAGCTGAGGTGTGTATGATGATGATATTCCCCAGTAGCTGAGGTGTATTTTGATTTTCTGTAGCTGCTGATGTGTGTTTTATGAGGTTCTGCACCAGCTGAGACCTGTACTATGTGGTTCTGCATCAGTTGAGGTGTGTATGATGATGTTTTGCAGCAGCTGAGGTGTGTATTATAAGGTTCTGCAGCAGCTTAGATGTGTATTATTAGGTTCTGCAGCAGCTAAGGTGTGTATTATAAGGTTCTGCAGCAGCTTAGATGTGTATTATTAGGTTCTGCAGCAGCTAAGGTGTGTATTATGACGTTCTGTAGCGGCTAATGTATAAATTTAAATAGTATGTAGGTGCAGCTCACAATTGGAGTCCTGAATAGGTTGAGGTTTAACTAAAAATGCTCTTACCTAGAAATTGGCAGATAAAAGGAACAGTACTACAAAAGATTTTTTAGTCCTCAAGACCACAGCAGCCCTATCTTTCAAACTGAGTAATTTAATAGGTTACAAAGTAGAATAAAACAAATAAATAGAATGAATAAATAAAATGACAAGAGTATCACCCAGGGCTCCTATTAGGTGTAAAAGAACCTGAGAGGTGAAAACATCTCACAATTGTGACCAATTCATAACAAAAACATGTATAATAAACAGGCGTAAAGGAAGTAAAAAATCTGTTTAGATCATGCAGTACTGCTGGGCCCTCGACAAATGTGCAAGGGACTTAGTCACACCCTTGTTAATCCTTATGTTTTAGGAGTAACACCAGTCTTTTGCGGGTTGGTGATGTATAGAGTCTTGCTTGCAAGGTGAGAAACACTGTTTCAGTAGGGTATCAGTTTATATTGGACTTGTAGTCCTCCTGCAGTGCTCATGTATGAGCTAATCGCTCCAGTTATTCCCCGCAGGGTACATCTGTGTAGCACACTTCCCACAGAAGTCCCGATGTATAGTAGAATCGCAATATTCGGCCTCAATAGTCACAATATTGTCCACAATAGATTATTTGTAAATAGACTGAGTGCTATAGAGATCAGCATATGCAATGCCTCTCACTTGTCTTGAAGCGGCCGCTGATTCTCAGGGTAACTCCCGCGTTCCTCCTGCGGCGTGATGAATCGATGTCTGAATGTTCAGAAGTACAGGGTTCTGCAGCGCGTCCTCTTGCTTCTGAATTAGCGTTTGCGCACCCCATCACAGCCTCACTTTCATCTCCGATATCCCCATCTGGAGTGG
Organism: Dendropsophus ebraccatus; assembly: GCF_027789765.1. Classification (NCBI taxonomy): domain Eukaryota; kingdom Metazoa; phylum Chordata; class Amphibia; order Anura; family Hylidae; genus Dendropsophus; species Dendropsophus ebraccatus. The sequence continues at coordinate 132,236,574 of NC_091454.1, forward strand.
GATGATGGTGGTGATGGAGGATCGTAGCTGCAGGTCAGTGGAGAGAAAACACTGTCTGGGGGTCCCCAGTAGATGATGTATTGTAAATTAATGTGATAGGACTTTAGAGTTAGTTCAGGATAGCTAGTCCTGTGTATCACTTGTCCATACGTTATGCCATACACGTTTTAAGGTTATCAAGATTACCCCTTTGTCAGTGGCGGTAATATTAGTCTAATTAGTCTAAATTAGACTAATTTTACCGCCACTGACAAAGGGGTTATTCTTGAGAACATTCAAACGTGTATGGCATAACGTATGGACAAGTGATACACAGGACTAGCTATCCTGAACTAACTCTAAAGTCCTATCACATTAATTTACATAATCTACTGGGGACCCCCAGACAGTGTTTTCTCTCCACTGACCTGGAGCTACGATCCTATTATATATTAATATTGTGACTATTGAGGCCGAATATTGCTATTCTACTATACATCGGGACTTCTGTGGGAAGTGTGCTACACAGACGTACCCTGCGGGGAATAACTGGAGCGATTAGCTCATACATGAGCACTGCAGGAGGACTACAAGTCCAATATAAACTGATACCCTACTGAAACAGTGTTTCTCACCTTGCAAGCAAGACTCTATACATCACCAACCCGCAAAAGACCTGTGTTACTCCTAAAACATAAGGATTAACAAGGGTGTGACTAAGTCCCTTGCACATTTGTCGAGGGCCCAGCAGTACTGCATGATCTAAACAGATTTTTAACTTCCTTTACTGCTCAACCATAGAGCAGATCTTGGATGTAAAAATTGATCTACAACCTAAGTTGTGTATTCTGGGAGATCTAACTAGTCTTGCATATCCATAAAAAAAAAAAAAAATCGTAATCCATAGAGCTCTCTTTGCTGCTAGAAATTGTATACTACATAGATGGATTTCGCCTAAAGAACCAACATTGGATGATTGGAAACGGGAAATGGGGAAAGTGAAAATATATGAGTATATCGTTGCAAAAAAAAAAGAAAAAAGTACCAGCATTTAATGAGATTTGGAATTCTTGGCCATCGGAGATTATGGGAGGATGGTGTTAAAGGGAGAGAGGGAGAGGTAATAGGCTACCAAGTGGTTTATGTATTTATTTATTTATTATTATTATTATTATTATTATTATTATTATTATTATTATTATATTTATTATTATTATCATTATGTATATGTGTGTGTGTGTATGTATTCTTTTTTTTGTTTTGTTTTTTGTTTTTTGTCTACGTGGTGTTTGTGGGTGGGGGGAGGGTAAAGGGTTAAAGTAGTTGTTGAAGTGTTGGAAGGATCATTAAAGTGGTGTACAGGGAAGGGCAGGGAGGTGTAAAGTCTTTTATGTTGCCTATTGATTATGTATTCCCAATAATGTAACCCGTGGCCGGGTCTCAACCTACCGGGCTCTCCGATTAGTGAGTTAAATGTGGGATAGAACATATGGGCCTGTATTGGTAATAGGAAACGTTTATGTTGGGGGGTGGACCCATGGAGGTCTGCAATGATCCAACAGGGTGTTCAAAGTTCCCAATGTAGTGTAGAAGATAGATATATGGTACCCATGCCTCATTGATTGAATAAAATTGGGGGAGAAAGGTTGGTTGGAAGTGGCCACGGGAAAGAATGATGTAATATTATTACATTGTGGAGTAATATATGATGATGGCACTAATGGTGATGATTTAAATATTCTAGGAGGATAACATAAGGAACTATGGGGAGGTACTGACCCTTCTTGATCACTTGTTCTTTTCTACTAGTGTTTGAGAGATATACGTGATTTTTTATATATGTCTTTTATGTTCTCTTTTCCTTTCTAATGAACACTTTGTACGTTTATGCTATAGAAAAAATAAAAAATATATATAAAAAAAAACAAAAAACTTCCTTTACTGCTGTTTATTATACATGTTTTTGTTATGAATTGGTCACAATTGTGAGATGTTTTCACCTCTCAGGTTCTTTTACACCTAATAGGAGCCCTGGGTGATACTCTTGTCATTTTATTTATTCATTCTATTTATTTGTTTTATTCTACTTTGTAACCTATTAAATCACTCAGTTTGAAAGATAGGGCTGCTGTGGTCTTGAGAACCAAAAATCTTTTGTAGTAACGTATAAATTATAATCTTTCTGCAGCAGCTAAGGTGTTTACAACAGTTCTGCAGCAGCTAAGGTGTGCAAGAGGTTCTGCAGTAGCTGTGGTGTGTATTATAAGGTTCTGCAGCAGTTAAGACTAGTTTTATGAGGTTCTGGAGTAGGTGAAGTGTGTAATAAGGTTCTTTAGCAGCTGAGGTGTATAATGATGTTCTGCAGCAGCTGAGTTGTATTATGATGTTCTGCAGCAGCTGAGGTGTGTAATATGAAGTTCTCTGGCAACTTTCATATGCATTTTAAGGTTTTTCAGCAGTTTTGGTGTTTATTATGATGTTCGGCAGCAACTGTGGTGTAACGATATTCTGCAGCTGCTGGGGTGTGCATTTTGATGTTCTTCAACAGGCGTGGTGTGTAATATAATGTTCTGCAGCAGCTCTGATGTGTATTAGGAGGTTCTGCAGCAGCTGGGGTGTTTATTTTGATGTTCTGCAGCAGTTGAGGTGTGAAGTATGATGTTCTGTAGCAGCTGTGATGTGTATTATGAGGTTCTGCAGCAGCTGGGGTATTTATTATGATGTCCGGCATTAGCTAAGGTGTATATTATATGGTCCTGCGGCACTTGTGGTGTATTGTTATGAAATTCTGCAGCCGCTGAGGTGTTTATTACAATGTCCTGTAGGAGGTATCAACTACATAGTTGCCAACATTTAAATTTTTTTCCCAGGGACACTTTAGTGTTGTCAACAAGGGGTATGGCTTATTGTGGGTGTGGTCTGCAGGGTGAGGCTTGTCACCAGGTACTCGGTATATTACATTCCCCACCTCTGAGCAGCATACAGGTTATGGCCCAGAGATAGCACTCTACTTTATATATTGATAGTTTGTGCCAATATGATGCAGCTGCACCCCATATCATTATACTACTACCCCCTTCATCCATCTGCCCCATCATCACCATACTACCACCCACTTCATCCTCCTGCCCCTACATCATCATTCTGTGGTGCCTGGTTATGGACGACCAATAATGTGTGACGCCAATACTGTAGTGTTTGGTCGGGATATAGCTCAGCCAGATGCTAGATTGTCGTGACAGGGATTGAGGCACAACTGCTCCGTTACCTGCCGGGCTGTGAGGGGTCCCTTGGGTACTTATCACGGTGGTCATGAGTGGAGCTGTGCAGTGGCGGATTATAATATGGGCGGTTTGGGCTGTTTTGGGCCCGAGGCTCCGGGGGGGTTCATGCCACGCCGCCCACATTCTAATCTTCCACGGCTGATGCGCAGCTGCCGGGGGTGTCCCGTCCTATCCCCGGCAGCGTGCACATCAGAGAGCTCCCCGTGCGTCTGTGGCTGTGACTTCTGGCGCACGGGGAGCTCTCTGATGCGCACACTGCTGAGGAAAGGACGGGACACCCCCGACAGCCGCACATCAGCCGGGGGACAGACCAGGAGGCGAGAGGCTCAACGGGGGAACGGATGGCAGGTGAGTTGTGTTGTGTTTTTTGTTTTTTGTGTGTTATCTGCACGGGTGGGGGGGAGAAGAGGGGGAACATCTATAAGGGGGGGATAGGGAAGAGGGGGACCATCTATAAGGGGGGGCAGAGGGAAGAGGGGGACCATCTATAAGGGGGGGATAGGGAAGAGGGGGACCATCTATAAGGGGGGGATAGGGAAGAGGGGGACCATCTATAAGGGGGGGATAGGGAAGAGGGGGACCATCTATAAGGGGGGACAGAGGGAAGAGGGGGACCATCTATAAGGGGGGATAGGGAAGAGGGGGACCATCTATAAGGGGGGATAGGGAAGAGGGGGGCCATCTATAAGGGGGGATAGGGAAGAGGGGGAAAATCTATAGGGGGATAGGGAAGAGGGGGAGCATCTATAAGGGGTGGATAGGGAAGAGAGGGAACATCTATAAGGGGGGACAGAGGGAAGAGGGGGACCATCTATAAGGGGGGATAGGGAAGAGGGGACCATCTATAAGGGGGGGATAGGGAAGAGAGGGACAATCTATAAGGGAGGGCAGAGGGGGACCATCTATAAGGGGGGAGGCATAGGGGTACCATCTATAAGGGGGGGGCAGAGGGGGACCATTTATAAGGGGGGCAGAGGGAAGAGGGGGACCATTTATAAGGGGGATAGGGAAGAGGGGGACCATCTATAAGGGGGGCAGAGGGAAGAGGGGGACCATTTATAAGGGGGGGGCAGAGGGGGACCATTTATAAGGGGGGCAGAGGGAAGAGGGGGACCATTTATAAGGGGGGTAGGGAAGAGGGGGACCATCTATAAGGGGGGGCAGAGGGAACAGGGGGGCAATCTATGAGGGGGGCAGAGGGGGACCATCTATAAGGGGGGCAGAGGGAAGAGGGGGACCATCTATAAGGGGGATAGGGAAGAGGGGGACCATCTATAAGGAGGGGACAGAGGGAAGAGGGGGACCATTTATAAGGGGGGGCAGAGGGGGACCATCTATAAGGGGGGGCAGAGGGAAGAGGGGGACCATCTATAAGGGGGGCAGAAGGAAGAGAGGGAACATCTATAAGGGGGGGCAGAGGGGGACCATCTATAAGGGGGGGGGGCAGAGGGAAGAGGGGGGCCATCTATAGGGGGGAATAGAGAAGAGGGGGACTATCTACAAGGGGGAATAGGGAAGAGGGGGACAATCTATAAGGGGGGGAATAGGGAAGAGGGGGACCATCTGTAAGGGGGAAACAAGGAAGAGTGGGACCATCTATAAGGGGGAAATAGGGGGACCATCTATAAGGGGGAAGAGGGGGGCAGCTGACATCCTCTGTGCTGCTGTGACCTCCCCTATAGATCAGCACCCTCCTCTCCTGACATCCTCTGTGCTGCTGGGACCCTGCAACCTCCTCTGTAAGATCAGCACCCTCCTCTCCTGTTATCCTCTGTGCTGCTGGGACCCTGCAACCTCAGCTATAAGATCAGCGCCCTCCTCTCCTGACATGCTCTGTGCTTCTGTGACCTCCCCTACAGATCAGCACCCTCCTCTCCTGACATCCTCTGTGCTGCTGTGACCTCCCCTATAGATCAGCACCCTCCTCTCCTGACATTCTCTGTGCTGCTGGGACCTCTCCTATACGATTAGCAGCCTTCTCTCCTGACATCCTCTGGGCTGCTGTGACCTCCCCTATAAGATCAGCACACTCCTCTCCTTACATTCTCTGTGCTGCTGGGACCTCTCCTATACAATTAGCACCCTTCTCTCCTGACATCCTCTGGGCTGCTGTGACCTCCCCTATAAGATCAGCACCCTCCTCTCCTGACATCCTCTGTGCTGCTGTGACTCTGTGACCTTCCCTGTAAGATCAGCCCCCTCCTCTCTGTGCAGCTGTGACCTTGGGGGGGGGGGCAGGAAACCAGGTGGCAATATGTTTATTGGAGGCAACAGCGGGTGAACAAGTGGCAATATGTTTAGGTTTAGTGAGAGCAGTGGAGGTGGGGTGGACAATGCTTACTGGGGGTAGCAGCAAGGGACCAAACATTATGTTTTTTGGGACCAGCAGAGAGGGGAGGCAGGCAGTGTTTATTGGGGACAGTGTGTGTGTGTGTGTGTGTGTGTGTGGGGGGGGGGGGGGGGGGCAGTAGCGGATTAGAATGTGGGCGGTTTGGGAGCATTGACCGGGGGGGGGGGGGAGAGGGGGGCAGGTTGGGTAGACAGCCCGGGGCCCAGGGTACATTTAGTCCGCCACTGGAGTTTGACCCACCTGGTCTATTGGTACCGCCACCCATAAAAAGGGGAGATAACCCAAGGATAGAGTAGTGACTGTATAGGTGCCGGAACAATGATCACTGAGCATTACTGTGAGAATGTTTTGTATGATAGCTGATCATAGACAATAGACGTGACAGAACAGAATCTGCGCTAAGAGCCTTTGGGGTAGAAGAGCTGAGCGGACATGGTTGAGTGCTGAGAAGTAGAGTGAGCTGAGAACAGAAGAGAGAACTTGGTGCTGCAAGTTTAGAGTAGTGGAGACGAGTCTGTGCTGAGAGTCCCAACACAGGGTAGAAATGTGCTCTGCCGGAACTTTAGAAGAAGAAGAAGAAGTAGAATACTGAAGAATACTTAAAAGTAGATAGATACTTGTGCCTGTGTTTCGACCTTTGTTGTCGTGATACTACCTGTTACCCAACAGTGTCGGGTAACCGGTTCTATTATGGTGACACAAGCCCCAGACCTTGTTATCTAAATTGAACAAGGCGGGGAAATTGTGGCTGATGTATGCTCTAGTAGGTTCTGCAGCAGCTGTGTTGTGTTTTATGAAGTCCCGCAGCAACTATGGTGTATTATGAGGTTCTGCAGCAGCAGAGGTTTGTATTATGATGTTCTGCAGCAGGTGAGGTGTGTGTTATAAGCTTGGTTAAACCATGTAAAAACTATTATTCCGTACATTGAAAACAGATGCAGGCCTAGTGTTTAAGTATTATCACCAGTCTAGGAGTATATAAGAGAAAAGTTACCAGATGTCCCTGTGGCCTTCCATTTATTAGCAACTCCAAGAGCAAAGCAGACCTCTTCCTGACGTGAGTATAAAGGCCTCATGGTTCCTCATTCTTAGAAATCCAAGTTTCAGAAATCTGTTCATTAAGGATTATTCCAGCCCCTTAACTGTATTTCCTATCTACAGGATACTGTCAGTGTGGTGTCCCACCACCGGTAGTACAAGTTGTCACATGGGGGAGGAAGTGTAGACCCACACTTCGTTCAGTTCTTTTTTGTTTCTCAGAGGAGCAAGACACACAGATCAGGTATCCCTGCTGAGTTTAGCCAGGAGCCTGGCTCTGCCAAGTTCCCTGTCTGGGACAGACCAGCTGTAGTGTATCCTTATGGAAGACACAGAGACTTTCTTTCTTAAAGCAACACTTCTACCTATAATGCAGTCAGAGATAACCCCAACCCACACCGTGAACATCTTAAACACAGTGCAGGACAGTATCCTAACAGTAGAGGAACTGATCCGGATAGAGCCTACGCACTCTATCTTGCAATGCAGGTGACACCGGAAAACACTCGGACTCTTTGCTAAACTTAGGTAACTAGGATTGGGGCTTGTGTCACCCTGATGGGTAACTCGACACTGCAGGGCAAAAGGTGGTTATAGCGACAAAGGTCGAAACACAGGCTCAAGTATTCTTCTTCTTTCAAGTACAGTGGTGCCTTGGATTACGAGCATAATCCGTTCTGGGACCGTGCTTGTAATCCAAATCCACTCTTAAACCAAAGCAAATTTTCCCATAAGAAATCCCTGAAATGCAGAAAATTGGTTCCACACCCCAATAATAATGATCTTTTTATACTGAATAACATGTAGAACTGATGAAACAAAGAATGAGAAACATCTGAATATGTGATGATATAAGTAACTGTACAGGATAGCAATCAGCATGTGGAGTATAATGTATAGTAACTGCATAACCCTGATAACACAGCAGCAGTTTATATATACAGGGTGAAACTGCAGATCCCCATAATGCAGTAGCGTAGTACAACAGGCTAGAATAGAAAAGCAGGGCTGCTGTCAGCAGTCTGTGTGGTCACATGACAGCAATGGGGAAGGGGTGTGTGTTCAGCCTGGACCAATCAGGAGGACAGTGACAGAAACTTGTTTATACAGCAGTGTAAATGGCTGAGTGTAAGTGCAGGCACACTATAGAAGCAGTGTGCATAGCTGAGTGTGAGTGCAGGCACATTAGAGCAGCAGTGGGTATAGCTGAGTGTAAGTGCAGGCACATTATAGCAGGAATGGAGAGGATGGGAAACACAAAGGCTGAAGAGAGCATGAAGGAATGAGCGGGGAATATGTGGGCACATAAATGAAGCACTTTCTGTCCGTGAAGAGAGGGGTTACAGCTATGAAGAGATTACCTTCACAGTCCTGCCCCCTGATGTAAGCCCCAGCCTGAAGTGGATCTGCTATGATTTGGAAGGTGAGGGAGACTTCCTGGGTCAGAGTACAGTGCTGTAGACCCCTCTATGCAGACCATGCCCCTCATCCGCTCCCCCTCCCACCCAGTACAGGGAGCTCTTAAACCAAAACAATGCTCTTAAACCAAGTCACAATTTTTAAAAACTGTAAGCTCTTAAACCAAAATGCTCTTAAACCAAGTTACTCTTAAACCAAGGTACCACTGTATTTCTCAAGTATTCTTCTTTTTCTAAAGTTCCTGCAGAGGACAGTACTACATTGGGTTGGAACTCTCACGACCTACTCCTCTCCGCTACTCTGAACTCTCTCTCTAATCATGCAACCAAGCCAGCATTGCTATTCTATTTTCTACCTCAACAGTTCTCGGTGCAGATTTAGTAAAGTCAAGATTGTATTATACTAATCAATTGTATCACGGAAGATCTACCAGTAAGGAAAAAGTTTATTTATTCTATTGGGCGGTGGCGGTACCGACAGTCCGGGTGGGTCATAACTCCACTCTGGACCACCGTGATAAGCGCCCAAGGGACCCATCAGAACCCGACAGGTCACCGACCATTGGGGAAAAGTATGGCTAGCCACAAAAAACTAAAAGCAGGTTTGCCTTCATACCTGGTGCTGAGTCAGCACTGGTGTCACGACAACCTACCACCTGGCTGAGCTATACTCCACCGACCAACCACCACAGTAGTAGAGTCACACATTACCACCTAGCAAGTGACCGGTCACAGCTGCCACAGGCAGCCCACCACAAGTAATAGGGGATATGTGATTGGTTGGGGTCAGGCTTCTGCAATCCAGAACAGTACCCAGGCCTGTATTTGGAGTTTATGCTACCCTAGGCACAAAATACTGAGTCCCCAAACTGATGCCTCCCAGGAACAGGGAGGGTGAAGTATAAGCCCCGCCTGCAGTCCACAGCCACATGTGGCAGCCTCTAGCGCAGCAAGGTAAAGTGATTTCCCATCCTTTACTTGCTGTGTAGAGTTTACTACACCCAGCTCTTCAAGGAAAGCGTTAAGTGACTTAACCCATCCATTGCATGTTCAGGTGTAGTACATTCAGCATAGTGTGTGGGCGGTTTTGCACCCGGCCCAGTAAGGAAAGGTTAAAGTCAAGTGACTCGATCCCCTCTGCTGTTCTGAGTTTACTGCGTCCTGTCCAGCAAGGAAGTGGCTTAATGACTTAATCCCATTCTTGCTGGGCCTCTGTATACCTTTGTATAATTTTCATACTGTTACCAAATAATACTACTTTACAATGAACAGAAATTACTGACATACATATTATCATCATACTGCTGCACCTCCAAACTATTATAAAGCCCCTCGAGTGCCCAGAAATAATCCCCTTCTTGTACTCCCAAGCAGTGATGATAATGCTCCCATGCCTAGAAATAACAATACTCCCCTGTGGTTGGCCCTTCAAGTAGGGACACTCCCCCCTCCTGTGCCCACAAGTATAAATATTCCCCTCCTGTGCCCCTCAAGAAGTGATCCTCCCAATCCTGTGCTTCCAAGTTTGCAATAATCCCCCTTTTGTGCCCAGAAATAGCAATACTCGCTTTCCTGTGCGCAAAGTAGTAATACCCCTTCCTGTACCAAGTAGTTATAATCCCCTTTCTGTGCCACAATGTAGTGATTACCCCATCTCCTGTGCGCTCAGCAGTGATGATCCCCCTCCTGTGCCCCCAAGTAGCAATAACACCTCTTCTGTGTCAAGAAATATCAATAATCCCCACATTAATCCCCAAGACATACATAGAGAGAGAGTTCCTGCTGTAGTGATAGCCAGGCCTGGCCCAGGGCCAGGGCCTTTGTCAGGAAGAAGATAGACAGATTTCTTCTATGAGAAACCCCAGACAACAGATGCAGTGCCAAATCCACAACTGGGGTAATCGTCCTCTAAGGCAACCTTGTCTACGTTAGGGATCCTTCTTCAGATTCTTCAGGACAGTCTACAGGATTTAAGAGGCTGATCCCCAGTAAGACAAAGCGCTTAAAGTGGTATTTCAGGAAAAATTCACTTTTTCCCTATCTACAGGATAGGGAAAAAGTAGAAGATCCCAGGGGGTCCGACCTCTGTACCCCCCACTGATCTCTGTACCTGGTCACCTCTGTTATGAATAGAGTTGCAGGGATGGCCCACAGCTCTATTCATTCTTATATAGCATGGAGTGACAGAAAGAGCTGAGTACTCCAGAAGAGTGTTGTACTCTACACTTCCTGGCAGCTGCATAGGAATGAATAGAGCCACAGGTCAAGCGCCATACCCACGACTCTATTCACAACAGAGGCGGCCTGATACAGAGATCGTTGGGGAGTACAGAGGTCGGACCCCCTGCGATCTTCTACATTTTCCCTGAAATACTTCTTAAGGCTGGGTTCACACTACGTATATTTGAGGCTGTATGTTTGAGGCTGTATAGCAACCAAAACCAGGAGTGGATTAAAAACACAGAAAGGCTATGTTCACATAATGTTGTAATTGAGTGGATGGCCGTCATTTAATGGCAAATATTTGCTGTTATTTTAAAACAACGGCTGTTATATTGAAATAATGGAAGTTATTTACCGTTATATGGCGGCCATCCACTCAATTTCAACATTGTGTGAACAGATCCTTTCTGGGTTTTCAATCCACTCCTGGTTTTGGTTGCTATGAGGACCTGACATGAGGACCAAATACAGCCTGAAATATACATAGTGTGAACCCAGCCTTAAGCTGAAGTATCTTACTCATATATGCACGGCTACCTTGAGAAGGCTCAAGGGGTCTGCTATGAACAGTTGTATAGGCCTGGGGCTCGTACTACACAACCTGGCGCTTGCTGATCTGGTTGGGCAAATAGCGGTCTTTTATATACATGAGTTCAAGTATTATCTTCTGCATACAAAGTTATTCTATCAGCACAATCTCAGCAGAGTACCTTGTACATTAGACAAGGACCCTAAGACAGTCCCCTGTACCTAGTTCCAATCAAGCTACACCTTTCCACAAACTCAGCCTCTCCTCTTCTATCAACCAGCTCCTAAGGCACTACCTCAAGCACCTCAGTCGCTTACACCTGCACCTAGTGAGCCAACCTTTTTGATTTGTATTGCTCTGAAGCCTACAGTAAAGTCTCAGTTTGGTTAAGTACTGGACTCTGCTCTTGATTCCTTGCCGCACCTGCAGTCCTTGCCACCGTGAGAAGTAAACCAGCCGCAAATCACCAAACGCCCACCTGCTGCATACCACCGTCAGAACCCCGGGCCACGGCAAATGTGTCCCAAATCTTCTGTCCACAAGGCATGTCTGCATTTTTTGTTCGCTTTTGCATTGCAGCTACTGCATATTTACACCTGCACATTTATTTTACTAGTTAGGAGGTGATTTTGCTTGTTTAATATATAATTCAGTATTTTATATATAATTTGATATAATGTTTCAAAAATATGCTTGCCATTTTTTGGCTATGTTCACACAAAGTTTTTTTTAGCTCCGTTTAAAATAATGTCCATCATTGTGAGTCTAAAATAACCAATGTCATTTAGCTGTCTGACCTGCAATGACTGGTGTTTGTACATTATACTAGTTTGGGATTACTAATTGCAAGAAAGGTGACAAAAGAAAAACTGTGTGTGAACAACTAATAAAATACGTCCGCTGTTTGCAAAAGACTTCCGAAAATAATGATCATGTTCATTATTTCGTTGTCCGCGGTAAAAACGTCCATTATTCAATACACTGTGTGCATTGGACGTCTGTCTACCCATTGACCTTAATGCATTGCCAATGCAGTCAGTTAAATCGTGGCAAAAACTGACATTTTTTTAAATATCAAAATCGTGCGCCTTTTCTAAATTTTTGGCATTGTGTGAACATAGCCTTTTTTGAATAATAGGTCATTATCTTACAATAAATTCCATTTGAAGCCCAAAATAGTCTAGCCCTTAAGGGGTTAATGAAGTAGCTAAGCTTGAGAATAATATTTATAAAAGGTAGAGAGGAATAGACACAACACCTATTGCCTTTAAGGTGATTTACAATGTAAAGAACTTTCCTTCCCTTGCAATATCTGATGTTCTGACATAGCTCATTATTTCCTTGTGTTTGTGTTTAATTTGTTCTCCATAATAAACACGGCAATTCCCAAGTTATCTAATGCATGAATGTAATAACAGATATTATACAGTAATTTGAACACTTTGAACGTCAGTGATGTAGCCATCTATTTGGCCTTATTCAAAATGATATTGTTTTCTTGTAATAGCTAATGTTTTTCCTTACAAATAGCAAACTTACTGAATCCATCTAAATGTTCAAAAATGTATAGAAGGCATGAATTATTTAATTTGGTTTAGATACATATTTATTTTGCTGGTTAATATGTGGCCTGGAGTAAATCTGGGGACAGGACAAACTTTTCTGGAGCAAAAGCTTCAGAATGCACCATCCATCCTTTGGTTTCTTAAATCCAGCATGATCGCTGTCAGATGATCATTCATAACATTGCCTCTTGCCATACACATTAGATAACTGGTAGAAGATCACTCAGCTTGGCTAGGCATGCATGTGATTTCAACGAGAAAACTGACAGAATCCACTACCGGGAATCCAGTAAAGGCTTGGGCTAATGAAATCCAATATTTTTGCTCTGGGCAGCCACCTACTATGCTTAGGCTAGGGCCACACTGTGTTTTTGCTGTCCGTTTAACGCATCCATAAGCTTTGCTGCATCATCAGTTTTCCATTGACATACATTATAAAAAAACTGTTGGAAATGTATCAGTTTTATTTATTTATTGAATATACACAAAGACAATTAGGGAGATTTATCAAACATGGTGTAAAGTGAAACTGTCTCAGTTGCCCCTAGCAACCAATCAGATTCCACCTTACATTTTTCAAACTGTTTGAAATGTAAAGTGGAATCTGATTGGTTTCTAGGGGCAACTGAGCCAGTTTCACTTTACACCATGCTTGATAAATCTCCCTAATAGGTAACGACATTTTTCCTGTATGTTAAAATTAAACATTCTAAAATAGATACAGTTAAACTGATGCAAAAACGCAGTCTAAACCTAGCCTTACCCTTCATTCTAAACTGAGTAAATCAATAAGAAATATGCAAAAAATACCACCTAGTATGTAAATATTTTCTGCTGGAGCTGTGCAGGTGGTAGAGTAATTATCAGGATCATTATCGCCTAGCGACCCTCGTTACAGATAAAAGTGTACCATGTCAATGATCAAAGTGCACAAACAATTCTAAAAAAATAAAAAAAATAATTAAAAAAAACATACCAGAGAATTCAAAATCCACATATAAAGGATTATTTTACCCACATATTACATTATTCGTAATGTTAAATGGGTAGTGTGGCGGTAAAGAATTATTGACAGAATAACACACATTACAAAGTTATACAACTTTGTAATGTATGTTATGTCTGTGAATGGCCCCCTTCCCCGTGTCCCACCACCCCCACCCGTGTATCCGGAAGTGTGGTGCGCTATACATACCTGTCACATGCCGACTCGTCTCCGATCTTCAGTCATTGAAGTCATCTTCGGACGGCCGGGCCGAATCCCTCCGACGTCCTGAGTGCCGGCCCCCGTCTGCCGCGTCATCGGCTGCTCAGCTGCGATTGGCTGAGCATAACTGTGCTCAGCCAATCGCGGCTGAGCAGCCGATGACGCGGAAGAGGGGGGCCGGCACTCAGGACGTCGGAGGGATTCGGCCCGGCTGTCCGAAGATGACTTCAATGACTGAAGATCGGAGACGAGTCGGCATGTGACAGGTATGTATAGCGCACCACACTTCCGGATACACGGGTGGGGGTGGTGGGACACGGGGAAGGGGGCCATTTACAGACATAACATACATTACAAAGTTGTATAACTTTGTAATGTGTGTTATTCTGTCAATAATTCTTTACCTCCGCACTACCCCTTTAAGTACACCGTGCAATAGAAAGAGGGAATAGGTAAATATATACAAGGTGCCTTGGTTTATGAGCATAAATCCACTCTTAAACCAAAGCAAATTTTCCCATAAGAAATCATTAAAATGCAGATAATTGGTTCCACACCCCAATAATAATGATTTTATATTCTGAATAATATGTAGAAAAGATGAAACAAACATTTAGAAACAGTTGAATATGTCTTATAAGTTACTGTACAGTATAGCAATCAGCATGTGGTGTATAATGTATAGTAAGGGCATAAACCTAAAGAAACGGACGCAGTTTGTAGATAGAGGATGGAACTGCAGATCCCCATAATGCAGTAATGTGGTACAACAAGCTAGAATAGAGAAGCAGGGTTACTGTCAGAGGTCTGTGTGGTCACATGGCAGCAGTGGAGAATGGTGTGAGTTCAGCATGGACCTATCAGGACTGACAGAGACTGCAGGGAGTATGAAGGAAAGAGCAGGACAGATGTGGACACATACAGTACATATACTGTACATGCAGCACTTTCTGTCCGGGGAGAGAGGTATTACCTCCACAGTCCTGTCCCCTGATGTAAGCCCCAGCCTGATGTGGATCTGCTATGATTTGGAAGGTGAGGGAGACTTCCTGGGTCAGAGTACAGAGCTGTAGACCCTACATGCAGACCATGCCCCTCCCCCACTCGCCCTCCCACCCAGTACAGGGAGCTCTTAAACCAAAGCAATGCTCTTAAACCAAGTCACAATTTTGAAAAACTGTGAGCTCTTAAACCAAAACACTCCTAATCCAAGTTACTCTTAAACCAAGGTACCACTGTACATTTTGAAATTGATCTTTTGAAATATAGATGTCAGTCAACAATTGATGTAGCATTATCTCTCACCTTTCAGTGTCCAACATACCTGTAGTTCTTTGCTAATTTTTCTAACAGTCCAGAATGACTTTATACATTTCATAGCCAATTTAATCTTCTACTTAACATCTTAGATAAAAGGGGTCTCATATTTCAATGGTGATGCAATCTAAATGCTGGTAATGTCAGAGAAGCCGACATGAAGATTTATTACTAGAGCAATTTGCCTGGTAATGCTGCATGTGCTTGATGAACAGCACGGCAATCTGCTGTGCATGTAGCTGCTCTGTAGTGATTGATACAAAGATGTGTATGTTGATCTTGTATGCTATTTCAGATTATCATGTATATACCAAAAATAATACTTCTTTTCAAGATGACCGAGATAATAAGAGTTTATGTTATAGTGTAATGCATTGCAATACTGATTAAAAAAGCAAATGAAACAAGAACTAGTACAACTACATATAATCCTCATAACTGTGAAGGGGTCTTAGCTTGCCTGCCACAGGCAGGGTCTATATGGAGAATGCCGATAGCATTTGTTACATAATATATATATATATATATATATATATATATATATATATATATATATGTATATGAAATTCATAAAAACTGATCAATACGTCCGATCTACACAAATATAAAAAAAAACCTAGAAATTATAATGCAGAAAAATGACATCCCATACAGCCTCAAAGGGGAAAAAATAAAAACTTTATAACTGTCAACATAGGGCCAATTCACCAATTTTTATTTTCATAAATAATATTTTGGGGGTTCCACCATACATGTTATGGTAAATTGAAAGGCATCGTTCCAAAGTAAATTTGTTACTGAAAAAAACAAGCCCTTACATGGCCCTGTAGATAGAAAAAAGAAAGCGCTATAGCTCTTAAAAGGCGAAGAGGAAAGAACAAAAATGCAAAAATAAAAATTGGCGCATTTAGGTAATTTTGGACTGGGTCACGGAGGGGTTGAAGAGGTTTTTCAGGCCAAATTTAGGATAGGTCATCAATATAAGATTGTTGGGGTGCCTACAACTGGCAACCCTGCCAATCAGCTATTTGCTAGGACTTTGGCACCACCTTACACAGTGACACAGCAGGAACAAGATGGCTCTTTACCTAGTGTAGTGGCGGTTCGGGTTTGCTGCAGTTCAGCTCTGTTTCACTAGGAAGCTGAGCTACAGTAACTTAGCATTACCATAACTCAATGTAGAGAGCTGACTACTTCTGGCCCTGTTTTACTGTATGCAATCAAGAAGGAGCACTAGTAAAACAAAACTTTTATTTCCCTGTAATAAAAGACAAAAAAATTATCATGAAATCACTTTTTTTTACAATATAGCAGTGATTCAAACTTTGGAATTTTAAAGTCCCTAGACTTGTATTCCTATATGTTACCCTTCTTGGCTAGTGTTGCTTCCCCTTAAAAGGGCAGCCCCACACTGCAACCTGTCCCTAATGTCCTGTTATATTCTGATCTCACTATGTGTTTTGGCCAAAAATGAATGGGCCTTCATAGGAGCTGAGCATCATGGTAAATGAGACTGAATTATCTACCATGGTCATACCACAATAAGTTAATTCACTTTATGGGCACTGACCCAAGCACCAAGAAACAAAGAAAATAACAGACTTGAGCCAGCAACGTCACACTCTTATTTGCCAAGGCTATTGTGAGGCTTAGAATATTAAGTCACCTGACAGTAATCAATGGTAAGTCCTAATACACAGCTAGGGCATAGGGTCAGAGCCAGGAGTGGACCAACAGGTATAAGATGGAGAATCCAAGAGGCAAGTCAAAGGCAATATCTAGAAAGAAAACAGAGTCAGGGTCAATCAGGAGTCAAACCAGGAACAACATTATAAGAAACAAGAGGCACAACAGGGAATAAGCTACAGTCAAGAGGAAAAGCATGGCAATCCATATTAAAAAGATTGTTAGGCTTGACAAGGAAATCAGGGGCTGCTGTATACAGTCAGTCAGTTCTCTCTGAAATACTGATATGCTGATAGGCACAGCACAAGGTATAAAACAGTTTTTCCCTTCAGGAAAGACTATAATAGAATAACTCCATATTAACAAAATGTTGTCAATATAACGTCACCAGAGGACCAGGTGGCAAGTCTGGAAGTAACAAATTGTTCTTTCCTAAAGGCCATAAAAAGAAACTTGACGAAACTAGTCTCCATGTCGGTACCGACCTTCTGTTGGCAAAAACGATTGTTAAAAAATAAATAGTTAAGGGTTATTATGAGTTTATAAAAAAATGGCCTACTATGTCTAAACCCCTTTGATGTTCTATACACATATAGAGGAAACATACTTCTAAAGTGCAAAAAAACACCCTTCCTGCCACTTCTTTTCTAATAAATTAATTGTGTCTGTTGCATGTTTTAAATGATATATATATATATATATATATATATATATATATATATATATATATTTATTTATTTATTTGAAGAAAATGATCTGCATTTTCAGATAAATTAGTTGTGATGGATTGTATTCCAGATATAATTGGTCTGCTAGGAAGCTGTGTTGGGTGCTTGTGTAATTTTCTGATTTTACTAAAATGTGTCAGTTTAATGCAGTTTTACAAGTCATCTCATTGTTTAGTTACCTATTGTATGCCATTATGTAATCTCTCATATCTGAAATCACTATAACCTCCTCTCTTTATTGGGGTTAGATTGTAAATTGTTAATGGCTTTTACTTCTTTTTGTGTTAGCTTATTCTGTTGTTTTGTAGATGTATGTAGCTTTCTGACCTCAAGTTCCACAGCATGTTTGAATGCATTTATCTAACCTTAGATTATTCATGAAGTATTTTTTACGGGAAAAGTTCTTTATACATTGCCGCTCTGCCTCCTTTCTTTCTCACGCCTGCTTGCCGGGACTGGAGTCTAGAGTGAGCCATGGCACCTCCCGCTGCGGTAATCGGGTTGCTTGGTGGTGTGGGGCTCCTCGTCTCTGTCTCCCTCTGTCTCCTCTCGCCGAAGCTGTCATCCTGTTTGCACCCACACAGCAGCCGCCGTACAGCCGTCACCTCAGGAACTTCTACAGTGTATCGTGATTTCACCATTTTATCAAGGCATTGAAGATTTGCTACAGTAATAAGCGGAGGGAAAAAAGCACTATATGTGCATTTCCTGTAATAAGTGTATAATTATGTTGCAATATTTTTAATTTAAAGGGGTATTCCCCCCAAGAGCCAAAAAAATAAAATGCTCCCAAGCCTAGATAGTCTTACTCACCAAGTCCCCCTGAGAATTTTGAGCCATCTCCCGTCTTTCTAGATAATTCCGTTCCATAGTTACAATTTTTTTAAAAGCCGAACTAGATCCAACATGGCGCTGGCAAGAAAACTACATCTCCCATCATGCAATGCTTATGCCTGATTGGTCCATGATGTAGCAGAGCTGATATCCACAAGATATAGCTGAGTTGAGTGAGTTGCATAGCGGAATTGAATGAGTGACATAGCAGAGTTGAGTGAGTTGCATAGCGGAGTTGAATGAGTGACATAGCTGTGTTGAGTGAGTTGCATAGCAGAGAGGCGGCAGGCACCAGGTGAGATGCGGGGGGGGGGACCGCGCCCAGCCACCAGGTGATAGTTGAGTGAGACGAGTGAAGAAGGGGGGGGGGGGCACACGTGAGCCGCAAGTCTCACGGGGCGGGGATTGCCGCGAGAGGGATGCTGGCACTGAGATCCGGTGGGGGGTTTGGGGTTGGGTGAGATGCGGGGGCGGGGCTAGTGCGGACCACGGATAAGATGCAGGGGGCGGGGCTAGTGTGGACAGTGGACAGCCGCGTGAGGGGTGCGGGCACCAGGTGAGATGGGGGGGTTTGGGGTGGGGTGAGATGTGGGGGTTTCTGCGGGTGAGATGCCGGGGGCGGGGCTAGTGCGGACCGCAAGTGGGGGCACAAGTTGCGCGGGTCAGATGCAGGGGGCGGGGCTAGTGCGGCCCCCGTCCCGCCAATGAGATAGGCCACTAGTGAGGTGAGTGAACTCAGTGAAGGGGGGGGGGCGCAGGTGAGCCGTGAGTCGCGCAGGGGGGGGGCGCGGTTGAGTTGCCGTGAGAGGCAGGTGAGAGGCGAGGGTGAGAGGCACCTAGTGAGATGCGGCCACCGGTGGGGTGGGTGAGTGAGCTGAGTAAAGGGGAGGGCCACAGGTGAGTCGTGCAGGGGGCTCGTGCAGAAATACAACTCTCAGCATGCACGGAGAGAAGGCTGAGCATGCTGGGAGCGCTAGTTCTGCAAGGGGTTGCTGCACTACTGCCAGGTGAGACGCAGGAGGGGTGAGCTCTGGGTGGGGGGGATTGACGATGGAGGGTGTCCACGGCCTGTACTGAGGGGGCACAGGAGCGGCTTCCGGATGAGCTACGGGGGGATACAGGGTGCGTGGCGGGTGAGTTCCGGGCAAGGGGGTGCACACACTGGGGGGGCTGCTGTCAGAGAGGGAGACAGTGAACAGCATCAGCAGCTGTCACTGTCTCCGTGTCCTCCCTCTCTTCAGTGTGCTGGGTTAGAATCGCTAACCCGGCCCATTGAAGAGACTGAGGACACGTGATGCCGTCTCGGAGGGTGCGGGCCAGGAGCAGGGAGCGTGTCAGGTCTGACTGAGAGCTGATGATTCTATGCAATCCGTGGGGGTGATTGCAGCTAGATAACAGCAAAACTGTGCAGAATCCATAATAACTTTATATTGGAAAGATGGAAAGCTACGGGTGGGCAACGTTTTAATGCAAAAATAATTTTGGGGGGAATACCCCTTTAATTTTGGGCCTGATTTCTCCTTTAAAATACCTTTCCACCTAAGAGAAGACACAAACACCACTAATAAAGGTATTTCTGCAATGTGCAAGTGACTGTATCACTTTAAATTTGAACAGCATGAAAATAGCTTGAGAAATAAAATGCAATATCAGTACTAATCTGAAGGTGTCAGTAAAACTCCACACATCAACATAACCTTAATAGTTTTACCTGGGCTATAGAACTATTAGAAGGTCAACACATCTATAAAAATTGAAAGTAAATTTTGCAAAAGTAGCAGTCGTTTTATCTCTTGCATATAAAAGCCATTATTGACATTAACAGATGTAACTATGCCAATTTTTTGACCAACCGTTATTAGAAACTTCACTATTTTTTTTTCTAAGGATCATTTCTTGTAAGGACCGTACCACAAGTCTCATGCTTACAGACTGCCCAATGACTGAAGCCCTATTCCTGGCTGAAGATAAAACTATGACTACTCTGAAACAGCACATCCATTCAGCGTGAGCCACAGATCATTGTAGTAAGGGAGCCTGTCAGAGTTTCATGCTGCCCTTGGGTCTGGCAGCATAAAGCTAGTGACAGGTTCCCTTTAAAGATTTTTTGGGGAATTAATCATTGTATTTACACTGCTTTTTATGAATTTCTTGCAATATTTTGAGCAAATTCGGATTTGAGTGACTTTTTTTACTTTTACACTGCTTGAGTTGTTTTTATCAAAACTCTTAGGATGAAGTTAAATTAGTTTTGACTTTTGTAGGGGTTGCCTCTTTATGAAATGCAAAAATTTTACATTGTCACAAATGTTTGTGCAGTCTTACATTTTTTTTTTTCACAATCTTACTCCATGATGTGTGACTAAGGTATGAAAAATCCCTTTAAATACACAATGTTAAATCCCCCATTTTATTTTACCGTCAGGTCTCCTTTATATACAGTTTTTCATTGTTTTTAATCTGCATGAATTTCAACCATTTTTCATATACTGCACTTTACTAGCATTTTAGGCAGTTGTGATTTTGTTATATTTTTAGTAGCACTTTACAAGACCTAGAGGGAAGACAAAAGAACTATAGAAAAAATGTCATTCCCAGAGAATGCTGCATTAGGTTACAAACCCACTTGGCGGGTCTGCAGCGAGTCTCCATGCTGCGTTTTTGCAGCGAGACTCGCTGCAGATCCCGGCCCTATGCTTTTAATGGCAGACAAACACGCAGCAGGGATGTACATCCCTGCTGCGAGTTTGTCTGCAGCCCACCCCATTAACCCCCCGGCCGCCGGAGCTGATACTTCACCTGATCCCGGCTCCGGCGGTGCCCGATGTCTTCAGCAAGCCGGAGCGGGGACAAGGTGAAGTATTTGCTCCAGCCAGCCGCCCGCAGCCCCGGCCGCCCGATCGCCCCCCCGCAGCACCGATCGCCCCCCCGCAGCACCGATCGCACGCCCCCCCCGCAGCACCGATCGCTTACACGCCCCCCTGCAGCCCCGGCCGCTCGATCGGGGGGGCGTGCGATCGGTGCTGCGGGGGGGCGTGCGATCGGTGCTGCGGGGGGGGGCGATCGGGTGGCCGGGGCTGCGGGGGGGGGGGGGTGGCCGGGGCTGCGGGGGGGAGGCGATCGGGCGGCCGGGGGGGCCGCCGGGGCTGCGGGGGGGCGATCGGCTGGCTGGAGCATATACTTCACCTGGTCCCCGCTCCGGCTTGCTGAAGACATCGGGAACCGCCGGAGCCGGGATCAGGTGAAGTATCAGCTCCGGCGGCCGGGGGGGTTAATGGGGTGGGCTGCAGACAAACTCGCAGCAGGGATGTACATCCCTGCTGCGTGTTTGTCTGCCATTAAAAGCATAGGGCCGGGATCTGCAGCGAGTCTCGCTGCAAAAACGCAGCATGGAGACTCGCTGCAGACCCGCCAAGTGGGTTTGTAACCTTATGAAAATTAGGGCCTCATTTATCAAAAATGTCTAAAAAACTGTCCTCCACATATCAACAATTTAGAGCTTAGCTGTCACATCTTAAACTGTTCTGGTAAAACAGAAGTTGTGCTGTGATTGGTTGTTATAGGCAACAGAGAAAATATTTCTTTTAGACTAGTCTGGCGAATTTGCCCCACTGGGTCTACATTATGGTGCGTTTACACGGAACGATTAACGTAAAATTTTTTCGTAATAACGATCACATTTGAGTGATAATCTGCTCGTGTAAACACAGCGAACGCTCAATCGACAAATGGTTCATTGTGATCTTTCAACAAGTCCTCGCATCATCGTTGGTCGTTTGCTAAACATTCGCAGATCGATTTGTGTAAACAGTCTGTCACAGATTCACCCCATGTGTGAGTTGGGCTTAAGTGATCTTTTCCAAACGATATATTGTTCTGTCTAAACAATGATCATTATAAAAACACATTGTTACTTCTAAATCGTTGATCGTTTGATTGGGCGAATTGACGCTCCGTGTAAACGGACCATTACCCATAGCAATCAATCAATCAATCAATCAATCACATACTTTCCATCTTCCTTAAGCCCTTAACTAATTTATCCTATTCATCATTTGTTGGAACACTACACATGTACCTAAAAGATCCAACACATGTGCAGTGTTCAGACAAGTGATGATTAGGAGAAATCCTTCCCAGGGGCATTCCTAATAATTAAGGGGGTGGGGAGTAGGGACGGAGAGGTGTTGCAGGCCTAGGGCACAGACACTCTAGGCCATGCCAGTCTGACTCAGGGCTGCAAGTTTAAAAGTTTTTTTTTTTTTTTTAGGAGAGAGAGCGATAAAAATGCACATCTTAATAAACACCCAACTTTCCCAGGTGCTGTTAAACCAAGCTTAGAAAGTAGTCAGAACTACAGCCCCTCACAGGAATTAGGATGAGTTGAAAAGGTATCTGCACCTATAAAAGCAGGGTGATATACAGTGTGCACTAACACCTCACACTCTGTCTCTTTCCCTCTTCTCTCACACTTCTCTGTCTCCATTTCCTGCTCTCTCTGTATATCTCACCCTCACACCTGTTCAGCACACATGTTGTTATGAGATGCCATGAAAGCCTGTGCAGGAATAACATATAAACTTCTTCCCTTTAGCCTGAGTCACACATACAAGCACCCTGCTTTCCCAGGTAGCAGAGTTATGCAAGTAACAGTCAGTAATAGACAGATACATGTTAGGGAATTCCACTGGCCCATAGGAAAGTAGAGGAGCTGCCTGTGTGAAACAATCAGCAGTATATTGTATCTGGGAAGGTGCACAGCCATTACTGAGATCCATATAAGATAGAACTATAGAACTATAAAACTATAGAACTTCCTGGGCAGCAGCTGAGAGCAGAAAAGTGGCTGAAAACAGCAGAACAGATTTAGTATCCCCATGTGAGTAATGTATATGTTGGGGAAAGGAATAGAAATGTGGGTAAATGTTTTTTAGTGGAGTACCACTTTATAGCGAATTTAGCATTGAAGCATGAAGCCCTTGCAAGAAGGGTACTCTATTTCTATTTACCAGCCTGCATTTACCTTATTCATGTAACATGTTTTGATTTTGTAATGTTCTGTTTGTCACCCCTCTCACTTATAAAGCGCGTTGCAATTAAGGGTGCTTTAAAAATAAACAATAATAAATACTAATAATAAAGGAAGATGCCAAAAGACACTGATAAACCTACATACAAAAATCTCCCAGAGTAACCACTCATTGATTCAAAAATATTTTTATTTTATTCTATGCAGACAACAGATTTTATAATCCCATAAAAACACAAATTACATAAGACAAATTAAAAACAATAAGTAGGAATAAGGACAAGAAAAAAATGACATAAATAATAAGGGGGCTGTATGCATCAAGGTAACCCAATAAAATTATAACAACACTATATATATGTGTGTAGATGAATGGCTATATCTTATGGTAAAAAATACAGAATATAATAGCAAAAATATTGCACAAATCCAAATATTGACACTTACATAGGAAGAGTAGAGCTATATTGCACTATCCCAGTATAAAACAGCATAATAGCAGCATATAATTTAGTCTAATAGCAGCAGATTTGTTCCATAGTGGAATCACAATACCCCCCTTTAACTCTGTTCACATAATAACCCCTACCTAACAATTAAATGCATGTAAAATAACCATCATACTGACCCAGTGGCCATGTCCTGATTCCCACCTCACCACACTACAACACGTTTCGCTGCCGCTTTATCGAGGAGCGATGGAGTGGGAGAATGGGAGCCGCCTTAAATAATGCAATCCTCACCTGTAGAAACGTGTCTATGTGTATCGTATCGACGCGCCAAAACTTGCCATGCCGCCGGTAATCTTCCACGCTGCACACCAATGCTACTTCCGAATCGGGCTTCTAAGCGCCGTCACCGGAAGCAAGCATGATGCGAGCATGCTTTAGAGATCAACACTGATTTACTTCCAATCAGGACTGGTTTTCTTTCCCTGTGAGACATTTAAAAAGAAGGCATAGGTGAGAGCATATACCAAAGAGTTCTGCTTTTCTAGTCCTGTTTTCTTACCATACAAGACTGTGGAAAGAAGGTAGGTTTTCTGTATTATATATGCCCTGTCAGGTACCTTTTAATCGGCAGATTAATCCTAAATTAACTGTTGACAAGCTGCACAATATGAAACTGCAGTGATGCAAAAGCCTTTAATACTGATAGCAAAGACCTAGATAATTGTATACTGGCAATATTGGTACTAAAAATAGCAATAATTATTATATTAACAACAAGAATTTGTCCATAATATATCTGCCATAATAAATGAGATGATTATGTTAGGTCTTCCATGCTGTAGGTGATTGAGTAACAGCTTATATCACATTTGCATATTGTTTTCGGTCTTATGACTACTGTGTTGTCATGTGTTATCTGCCATTACTGAAATTTTATGAAGAATGTCTGGAGAGTTATATTACCATTCAACCGTGCATTTATGAAAGGAGAACAATGCTACTGAACTGTGTCTGTTTTCTTATTTGGACAAGTAACAAAGGGAAAACAAAGTACTGCAATCAATGCGGCAGACACAGGCACAGTCATAATGTTACACAACCATATTTAACACTGTGCTGATAAGACTACAAAAGACAGCTGCATATAATATGTGTTCTGGAGGCGACCACAGGGCACATGGTAAAATGAAATTAATTCACAGGCTGCCTTTATTTCAGATATAATTCTGTTTCATTCGGAATGCTAATTAACCACTGTTTGCCTGTTATCCCTGACCTTTCCCAACCAATGTTGTTAAAAATATAATACAGTGTAAAGAAGAGAACATGAAAAGGGGAAAGTGAAACTCTGAAAATACTGTTAGTTGTGTCCTAGTAATAACATAAATAATATACAGAAAATAGAAGAATATACAGCATTACCCATGGTTCAATTACTTTTAGAAGATTATCTATTATCATGTATTTTTCATATTTTACAATCCTACTTCAATAGATGACAAAAAGGAAAAATAGGGGGTGCACTCACCCTGTCAAAATCTTCATCTTTATTTCTTCAATACATAAAAACCATCGTTATGGCTTGGGAATGGTGGGAACGCCAACACCTTCAGATTACAACATTGTTATCTGAAGGTGTTGGCGTTCCCACCGTCTGCAAGCCATGTTAATGATTTTAATGTATTTAAGAAATAAAGATGGAGATTTGGACAGGGTGAGTGCACCCCCTATTTTTCTTTTTGTCATGTATTGAAGCCATGTCGATGGTTTTAATGTATTGAAGAAATAAAGATGGAGATTTTGACAGGGTGAGTGCGCCTCCTATTTTTCTTTTTGTCATTGTTTGCACTTGGATTTGGACTTGCATTCAAAGGGAGCAGCACCACGATACCCTTAGTTAATCACACAGCTCAGTTCTCTATTTTTTCCATCTCTTTGTATGCACAAGTATTGGCGGTTACTGTGACTTTAAGACTCTATCCTACTTCAATAGATAGTCAATTCATCAATTCTGACAAGTTGTTGGTCGTGTTTTGGTTTTATTGTATGTTTTGTGGATTTTTTTGTAGGCATGATTAAGGACCTTCCATGGTTGGAAATGCGTTGATGCTTCTACAACATGTTTTGAACAAATGAAATGAAGATTATGTTTTAAAGATACATTGGAGCTGTGGCATACTCCTTTAGCATCAAGGATAAAATTGTGACCAGGAGATCTACAGGGTTTTATCACATTATCAAGTTTTCCTATGGTTCTCTCTATATATGCAGAAGAATATTACAGTACTGGCAGCACCTTTTCTAGTAGAATTTAATGTGACTATAAAGATTAACTTTCTAAGAGATAAACTATCCTTTTTTTTCTCCCCCTGTTGCTTCCCCCCTTCTCTCTTACAGCATGAAGTCTCACACACACACACACACACACACACACACACACTGCATCCCTAGTTCCTTATAAACTATTAATTATTTTATACTTGATGAATATTTGGTGAATAAAAACATGGAAAGGCTTCTGAACATTTACAGAACACAGGGGACACTTAGGGTACAAACCCACTTGAAGTATTTGCTGCGTGATTCAGTCTTAAAAATAAGCAGGCAAAACGCAGGTTGGCTTTATACAATTGTTCTGCGTTAAAATACGCAATTGCGTATTTTTGAAGCGTGAAGCTACATGCGTTTTTCGCACAGGTTGTTAACAACTGATGCTTTGCTAACAACAAGCTTCTGGCTTCAAAAATACGCGATTGCGTATTTTAACGCAGAACAATCGTATAAAGCCAACCTGCGTTTTGCCTGCTTATTTTTAAGACTGATTCACGCAGCAAATACGTCAAGTGGGTTTGTACCCTTAAAGGGTAAAAGGAACTAAAGCTTCTTGGAAGGTGCCACTTTTACCTGATAAGATATATTACATTACATACAATTTTCACATATTCACATTGGCTATTCGGGTATACAAAATGTAGAATGATAGACTCACTTTAATTGTAAGAAAAAAGATGGTTAACACATGTAGCAGTAAACTGATCATTTACAGCAAGTGTAGCTACACAGAGGTGAAACTGATGGTTTGAGTAATAAAAGTTGAGTTTAGGCTACCTTTGACCCACCATCAACAACAAAACCAAAATCTACATTTGTAAGAGCTTATGAACACAGATATGTCACTGCTCCATACAACTTCAAAGCTATGCCTCCAGTAGCGCTCTATGAGGCCTCTAGTGTATCTCCTTATATGTCTTATTTCATATACAGGCATGCAGAGTTTTTCTTCCAGATTCCACATGACCCCCAAAGCCCACAATTAATTCAGAACCCAGAACTCAACACTGTCTTGTGTTACCAGTGTAGTTTCCATTAGGTGAAAACACAGACGTCCCAGTTTCTACAGTAATTGTATTGCTATTGGCTCAAATGTTCTGGGAGTGGTTAATGGGCCCTTTGACCTTTATATACTCTAATGATCTACATAACACGTTATTCTGTGAATATCTATGAAGCTAAAACTGCTATTTGTTAAAAATACCATAAACTTTGCATTAGCTGATTTCAAATTTTGATTTTCAAGTCTAGATGGAAATGATCAATTTGTATCTGTTATTTTACAGGAGATGAACTGGGTGTGCTTGTGGCATTTTAATTCCAATTTTGTACATGGAAAATCAAATACAATAAGTATGCAATAATGAAAAGAAGCATTTTAGGAGTACATTATGGAAAAGGCAATGAAATTGCTTTTCTGACATGCATTTGTAAAATGCCTTGTTGCTTAAAAGGATTTTTGTAACGGTGCATCTGAAAATGGTGCCAATTATTCTAGTACTGTAGTCACTTTGTGATTGTTTATTTCATTCACTTTACCGTAGGACTCTGCCTGCGGCATTAAATGTGTTCTGTTCCTTCAAATAATTAATATCAGAAAGACCAGGTACATCTTGGCATTATTAATTAAATGGAGATATGTGAAATGCTTTAAACATTAGATTTTTTTTTATGTTTGTGCAATTTTAAAGTTCATTCTTGAATGAGAAGAAAACAGATCAATATTTGTTCAGTGTGCATAAAGGGGTACATTTAACTGCCAACGTCACATAATATCTATAGTCTAGATGAATATGTTCTGCGTGCAGCCATCATGTTCTTTGGCTAAATAGTTATTGTTATTTTCAAGTGCAGAACTCTCCATGCAAGGTAAAAGCTTTCCTTTGACTTTGATTACTTTTCTGCTTCTGTTTCTTTCATTTCTGCTCACACAGTACCTTGCACAGCTATTGAATATTGGTGTACTGTATAAATCACCCCCCAGCACGGTG
Organism: Dendropsophus ebraccatus; assembly: GCF_027789765.1. NCBI lineage: Eukaryota > Metazoa > Chordata > Amphibia > Anura > Hylidae > Dendropsophus > Dendropsophus ebraccatus. The sequence goes on from NC_091454.1 coordinate 132,264,535, forward strand.
TAGCCTGTCCAGTGTTTAGAGCCTGTTGCTTACTGTGGAGCTGCTGCTGTGGTGTCCGAGGGGTCTGCAAGATGTTAATGTGCAGGCTAGCATGTGGTGCAGGACCACTGCAGCACTTGTTACAGGTGTTCAGTGGCACGCTAGATTCTCCCACAGTCTCAGCAAACACTGACAATGGAACTCGAGTAACCCCTTCCTAGGGGGAGAAGTTTAAAACTTTTACTGAACAGTCTAATGTCAATACAGCACACAATACACAGTCCTTTTTCACAAGGTGCGATAGTTTAGGAGCGAGTCTGTCTCTTTAAATGTTAGAGGTTGTCCACTTTATAGTAAAATAGTTCACTATACAGTGCTAGTAAGTGTACTCACTGTATATACTGACGGCAGCTCCCTGTGTACCTCATAGAGCTAACATCAGACTCCCCACCTTCAGGCTGTGCTGTCCTGCTATGTGGTGATACTGTCCATATGCTCTATGGTGATACTGTCCATATCCGACATGGCCGACATGTATATGCCTGAGGAGTATACTGGGGGCGGGGCATGGTCACATGATCCTCCATGTCGGCCATCTTATGGATAAAATCACCACAGAGCAGTACAGCACAGCCTGGAGGAGGGGAGTCTGATTTTAGCTCTATGAGGTACACAGGGAGCTGCTGTCAGCAATCAATGTGAGTACACTTACTAATACTGTACAATGAACTATATTACTATAAAGTGGCCAACCCCTATAATGACCGCCATAAAAAGGCAAGGAAACACAGAGAGATCACCACATCAGGTATGTTTATTAGCAGAACATTAAGACATCCTCTACTTAATCTAGAAAAAAGCCACTTATTAAAATAAGATACTTTCCTCTGTTTGAGGTGTGTTTTATGAAGCCAGAAGGTTTATCTATTCAACCAACATTGGGCATTGTTATATGTGAGATTGGTGTATTGTATTTGCTACGTAGAAAAATAAGATTGAAAGGTTGAATAAATAACCTTTAAACAGGCACTGCCATTACCAGTGAATAATGATAAGTCAGCAGGGGAGGTAATATACTACATTTTTGAAAATTTTCTTCATTTAGCTTTAATGCTATAAAAATCAGCCATTAGGCTTGCTTCAGTAAAAGCAAATAAAGAGACCAAACACAGTAAGTAATGTCACGTGTCCCTCTGCTCTGCACAGACTGATCCAGTGAGGATGAATGCTGATTGGCCAGCAGCTGTACACCCCCCTGTACACGCCCCTGTGCACTACAGCAGCTAAGTAACTAACTGGTCTAAAGGCCCGTCCACCGTGTCAGAGTGAAATGCAGAAGCATAAGCAGCACAATGGGACACTAAAGAGGCTGCTGGAGCAACATTAACCTCCTCCTGCCGCTGGGAAGTAAATTAACGTCACTGCAGCCTATGCCTGATGCTGCAGCAATGTTAATTTAAGCCGCTGGATTTCACAGGTGCAGGAGCTGCGTCTGTGTCATCCGCGACGGGTCCCAGCTGTCAGTGATAGCTGGAGACCCGCTGCAACTCTCAGCTCTTGGTGCTGAGCGTTAACCCTATAGATACTACGGTCAGCACGACTGCAGCATTTATGGTCCTTCTGACAGAGAATTCTCCCTCCACAGAGGAAGAATTCTCTGTCCACTGTCCATCGGGGCTCTGCGAAGTGAACGCAGAGCCCTGATGTTAGCCATGGAAACTGGAAGCCTCAGGCTTCCGGTTTCCTGGCTATGAAGGCCGGCGGGGGGAGGGAAGGCTTGGCGTGCGGGGCAGAGGAGAGGGGGCAGACATAGGGACATCAGCTTATGGGATCACTATGATCCCATAAGCTGATGTCCTAAAATGACCTGGACATTGATGCCTCCATGACCCATGGTCATGAAAGGGTTAAGATAAAATCTGACAGCATACATAAGACAAGCAATATCTATATATTTGTTTTATTTTTATAAAGGTACACTTTATGGTGATTCCATACTTTGTTGCCAAGAATTGTAACAGTGGGAGGTAACCTTCAGCCGAGGTAATACAGGAGATGTTCTTAGCTGTAATCATTATGAAGAGAATTCATTTTACCTGGTGGTGTGATGTACAAATGGTCATATTTCATTCTAGGTTAGTACTGAAAAGTGCAGAGCTTACTTGCCACATTTTATGTTAAAAATACAAGGAATTCAGTCATCACTTTAGTTTGTTCTTGCGGAATTTAGTAATACCCCTGACAGCTAGGTTTCCATGGAAACATTATATGATAATGGGAAAGTTGAAATGACTAGTGTGAAGCATGATTTGTACATTTTGTTACAGACTAGGTAGTGTATGTCCTCGCTTTAGATAAAAAGATGCTCAACAAGGGCTTCTAATGCAAACATTTTGTGCTTACAAAGGAAGAAGGCAGCTGCACAATGCTTCAGCAGAAATTATTGCTCACTTTCAATAGATAAAAAATAGTCTAATACCTAAGATATTATATTTATTACAGAAAGTAACACTTTCTTCTTAGGGAAAATGGGTTTTGTTTTGATAGCTGGTTTTAGCCACCGCTTTTTTTTTTTTAAATTGATGACATTTCTGCAACATAAAAAGATTCAATTTGTCCCAATTGGATAAAGAATGAACCTCAGCTGTTCTAAAGTGTGAAAATTGTGATTTAACATGTTAAGGGATATTGAGAATCATAAAGCTGTATATAAATCATACAATAAATAAAGATATTCTTTTTATGCATTTAAAGTTTTATGTAAGTAGTGCTTATCCATTTTATAATGAAAAGTCACTTTTCTTCCTGAGGCTGTATTTACATTTGTATAGTGGCATCTATTGATAGAAGTGTAGTGACCCACCAGGCACTACAAAGTTTTATCGGCAGTATGACATGTGCTTTGTATAAAGTAACTGTATAATGCTTTATCATTGGTGTCCAGCAGGTGGCAGTGCATTGCCAACATGTTGACAGTGAGCATTGGGACCCAGCGGCCTTCCACCTCAAGTGTGTTGCCTAGGCAACAGTAGGAGGTCTTACAGGTCCTGAGAGGAGTTGAGTAGATGTAGTCGGTGAGGAGGAGCAGACACGTGCTCTCCATCATAGTCAGATATAAGCAGTCGTGTGCTGACTAAAAACTTCAAGTAAGTGAAGTAACCTGCTGAGTGCAAAGCAGGAAAAGCAAGGAGAGAGAGAGAGAGGAGAGATTCTAACCAGCCAGATAAAGGCTATAACCACTAAGGCAGAGGGAACCCAATGCTCACTTCATGCAGCCTGACTGGAGAGTGACTGAACACCATTCCAATGTGCTGTATTACTGTGTAAACCAGAAAGTAAAGTCCCTCAGTTATATCACCCAGTCTATTCATTGTCTCCAAACACTGGAAACCAACCACCTCATTGCTGTGACGACCGCCCGGGGCCTTAGGAGAGCCAGGACCGCTAAGGTAGGAGTAAAACACTGTGACACTATTGCCCCTGACAACACCACCGGCACCCTATCTGGCCCTAATAGAGCCTCCAGCCCACCGTGCGGACGTTACAGAAGCATCATAAAAGTCCTCTTACACAGCCTGATATTTGGCCCTGCACGGCTATAAGTGAGGGCCGTTCAGGCAGCCTATTGAAGTGAGCGCTGGTCTATTACGCAGAGTGATGCGCTGTATGGCGTTGCTGACAAAAATTGTGATCTTTCAGCATATTGGAAAACCATGATCAGCCAACATCATGCATCGTTGCCTTTCAACATGCGATATTACATTGAACAATCGCCGGCCTGCAGGGTCGGTAATCGGCCAAGTAAGGCCGATAATTAATCAGTGTAAGGATGCCTTCACACGTACCAGATCCGCAGCAGATTTCAGGCTGCGAGTTTGCAGCGAAATCCGCTGCAAATCCTGGTAGTGTGAAGGTCTATGGATTTACATACCCACAGCGGAATTTTCATTCCACTGCAGATATGTAAGCCGGCCCCTTTAACCCACGAAGCCCCTGGCCCGGAGCATACATAACCTGCTCAGCGCCGCTGCTGTGTGTGAGGCTTCCGGCTCCCCTCACTCCCCATCAGCCAATCAGTGCACGGCAGCACTGATTGGCCAATGAGGAGTGAGGGAAGCGGTTAGCCTCACACACATAGGGTCTTAGGTCTCCCGAGGCTGATGTCAACAATTCATGGTACCACATTTGTCACTCTGTGCTCATCCTATGCATACTAATTAAAATACAAAGGGGGACATTTAATAAGGAGTCTAGTGTGTGACTCTTTAAATGAGGATTGGTGTGTATTTTGTTCCAATATCTTGTGACTGATTTATTAAAATGTATGACTGCTATAGTAGATGTATGTAAGTAAAAAGGCGCAAAAATGTAAAAATTGTGCAAGCATATTCACCTGGTACAGACCAGACGTAAGCCTGCACCTGTTTGTGTGACTTTTGAAAAAGTCGCAAGTGATAAATTGAGCAAAAATCTCGGATTATGTGAACTTTTGGGTGAAAACTGAAAACAGGCAGATTAAAAAAAGTTGCATCTAAAAAATATTCGTCTGTCGAATACTGGTTCATAAATAGTACATATTCACCTAAAAATGGGAGCAAAGCTCGTGATAAATTTCCCCCAAAGTATTATTAGTTGTTTGCTTTTACCAGTCTTGGTAATAAGTACAATTATCGTTTCCAATAGCATTACTATTAGTACAAATCACCGTTTTACAAAACTCACCCAGTCCTCTAAAGTCTTTTATTTATTCAGGGTAGGGAATTATAGCCATAGGCTCACATTAGTCTTACTGGTCTGAGAAATACCTGGCTAAGCCTTGTTTTTTATGTTCTTCTCTGAAGCTAGGGTTTCTCTACGACACATATGACAAAATTATGGCATTAAAGGGCAGCTAACGGCAGTTCAGAAGTCTCTTATGTCATTTTAGAAGTCTATTATGTCCCCACATCACACTCGGCGCTGAGGATTAAGGTAATTTTCTTACCTTGATCCTCAGGGCCATTTTTAGGAAATTTGTGCTTTATTTGAGATGTAAATGAGGTGGTTTGGTACAGCGGCCAGCCTGCCCCCTGCAGAGATGTCACTCCAGCGCTCTTCACTGCAGAGTGCCAGTTGAATATTCATTTGGAGTGGAAGGCCAGCCAGGCAGATTGACTCTGCCCTATACCTTCTCCTTATTGGAATTATTGGGTATACATAAAAAGGTCATTTGATCCTTTTTCTTTTTTCTTTCTGCCTTGTGGCTTAAGCTATTTTAGCAAGTTTGCCTAAAATAACCCACCCAAGGTTCAAGTTCTCTCTAAAGTAAACTTTTAGAAAAATTGGGACAGAACCTGGATTCACTTATCTCTAGTCACTACGTTTTCACTGTCACTTCCCATATATCAGCTTTATAAATGCCTGTGAGTATTATTTTAGACAAAATGATAGGGTATTAGGGTTAAAGCATACCTGTCAATAATTAAAAAAAACAAAACAAAAACTATTGACATGTCCTAGGCGTCTTAGTGAAGTGCTGGCTATTTCTGGCTTGCACTCAACCTATCTCCTGTGGGTGTTTTTTAAATAGCGGTTAGTTGGATCCTTTATGCCCAGTTTTATAGACTTATTGTCCGAGAGAGTCCATTGCTAGTATAGGGACCATCTCTCTGATGTTCACCTTAACGTAGTGAGATGGTACACTCTGTTTGATCAAAGAGTTTTCTAAATCTTAAGAACAGGTCTTTATTGTGGGTACAACATAAGGATTACATGCCTGACAGTGTCCTGACACTTGCAGTTTGCGGCAACATTTTTTCTGCTTATGTCCGAGGGACATGTCAAAAGCTTTTATTGTTCAGTTGGTGACCAATCAGTAAACCTAGATGACTGCTGCTGTGCCCTTCTCCCAGGTCTGTATATATGAGACCTGGACTGTCTGAAAGGCTTGCACTGGGAGTCAGTCCAGGTCATGTGACACAGAGCCAGGATTGAACATGCTACGTGCATACTTCTCTCGGCTCATTTTCCTTATTGATCGCGGTCTGAACACTGAGACCCTAAACAAATAAAACTTTTGATATGTCTCTGGGATTTAGCAAAAGTTTATTTTTTATGTCAGTTACTCTTAAATTTACAGGTTTTGAGAGAAGTCAAGAATTGTGAAATTGAGTTTCTTGTGCAGCACATAGAGTAAAAAAAAACCCTAACATCTCTTAATAAAGCAATAATTGATTTATTAAGCAATTCCGTTATCTATAAATACTTTTAATACCCACAAAATTTATTTTGAATCTAATGGAACACATTTATATCCTATGCCAATGACATGAAACCTAGGCACAGCTCCATAGAAATCATAATAATTAACTAATGTCTGAACCAAGCAAGGTTTCTTTTCTATTTCCCATTGCTAAATGGACTTAAAAGATGTGTTTGTGCATCAATAGTGTCTTTTTAGTATAGCAACCAGCCTGCTATTTCCTGGATCTCTTCCAGTACTGGCAATAGACACAAGCTAACTACATTAAATAAAATTGCTTTTAGGTATTTGGATTGCAGAGGGCATACAGATGAAAATAATACATTTTGTTTCATATTGTTCAAACCAAAACCATCATTTGTTTCTTTTATGTAAAATGATTTAATTGCTGACAATATTTGAAAGCATTTATTCAGGCATGTGTTCAGGGGCGTAGCTAATGTCTCCTGGGCCCTGGTGCGAGAGGCCAACTTGGGCCCCCCCCCCCCTCCTTTCACGACCAAGTGATGCTATTGTGTGTGTGTGTGTATATATATATTATATATATACACAGTGGTGCCTTGGATTATGAGCATAATTCGTTCCAGGACCGTGCTTGTAATCCAAATCCACTCTTAAACCAAAGCAAATTTTCCTATAAGAAATCATGTAAATGCAGACAATTGGTTCCACACCCCAAATATATTTATTATTCTGTACTGTACAGAAATGGAGAGGATGGGAAACACAAGGGCTGACAGAGACTGCAGGGAGCAGGAAGGAATGAGCAGGACAGATGTGGGCACATACATGCAGCATCTCTGTCCGGGGAGAGAGGGGTTACAGCTATGGAGAGATTACCTCCACAGTCCTGTCCCCTGATGTAAGCCCCAGCCTGAAGGGGATCTGCTATGATTTGGAAGGTGTTTAGAGTACAGTGCTGTAGACCCCGCTATGCAGGCCATGCCCCTTCTCCACTCGCGCTCCCACCCAATACAGGAAGTTCTTAAACCAAAGCAATGCTCTTAAACCAAGTCACAATTTTGAAAAACTGTGAGCTCTTCAACCAAAACGCTCTTAAACGAAGTTACTCTTAAACCAAGGTACCACTGTATGTGTATATATATATATATATATATATATATATATATATATATATATATACACACACACACACACACACACCAAGACAGATATTACCTATTACTGCCATACTGTTACCGACCAAATCCTGTATACTGAGACCAATATTACCAGTAATACCAGTATATAGGGAGGAAACATTACCGCCACACCACAACCACTACCATCACCACCATATTGTTACTGACCAAATCCAGTATACTAAATCACCTCATCCAGTCATATAGAGGTGGCCCCAGCTCTACACAGGCTCTATACACCATATACATTACTGTGCAGTTATATCAGGTGACTCACAGGAGACGTCTTCTCTGATCGGAGTTCTTTCCTTTTCATCATCTTCTCCATCCGTCCTAGGCCGTTATGAGAACTTCTCCGAGCCACGAATCCACAGATTCTGCCAGACAGACATATTAGTCTCCTCACTCTGGCACCATCCTCATCTCTATACACACTGCACATCTGTACTGTCCCCTTTACACCCTCATTTAGTGGGTAGCCCTGACTCTATGTGACCTCCTAATATATGCCCCCCTCTGTGTATTCCCTCTCCCCCTATGTTGCCCCCCCCAAATAGATGGCCCCCTCTACCCCCTCCCTTATAGATGGCCCCCTCCACCCCCTCCCTTATAGATGGCCCCCTCTACCCCCTCCCTTATAGATGGCCCCCTCTCTCCTCACCCTCCCTTATGGATGGTCCCCTCTCCCCCCACCCTCCCTTATGAATGGCCCCCTCTCCCCCCACCCTCCCTTATAGATGGTCCCCTTCCCCCCCCCTCCCTTATAGATGGTCCCCTTCCCCCCCCCCTCCCTTATAGATGGTCCCCTTCCCCCTCCTCCCTTATAGATGGTCCCCTTCCCCCCCCTCCCTTATAGATGGTCCCCTTTCCCCCCCTCCCTTATAGATGGTCCCCTTTCCCCCCCTCCCTTATAGATGGTCCCCTCCCCCCCTCCCTTATAGATGGTCCCCTTCCCCCCCCCTCCCTTATAGATGGTCCCCTTTCCCCCCCTCCCTTATAGATGGTCCCCTTTCCCCCCCTCCCTTATAGATGGTCCCCTTCCTCCCTCCCTTTATAGATGGTCCCCTTCCTCCCTCCCTTATAGATGGTCCCCTTTCCCCCCCCCCCCACCCTCATAGATGGCCCCCTCCTTTCCCCCCACCCTCATAAATGCCCCCCTCTTCCCCCCCACCCTCATAAATGCCCCCCTCCTTTCCCCCATCCTCATAGATGGCCCCCTCTTTTCCCCCCACCCTCATAGATGGCCCCCTCCTTTCCCCCCACCCTCATAGATGGCCCCCTCCTTTCCCCCCACCCTCATAGATGCCCCCCTCCTTCCCCCCCACCCTCATAGATGGCCCCCTCCTTTCCCCCCACCCTCATAGATGCCCCCCTCCTTTCCCCCCACCCTCATAGATGTCCCACTCTTTCCCCCCACCCTCATAGATGCCCCCCTCCTTTCCCCCCACCCTCATAGATGCCCCCCTCCTTTCCCCCCACCCTCATAGATGGCCCCCTCCTTTCCCCCCACCCTCATAGATGGCCCCCTCCTTCCCCCCCACCCTCATAGATGTCCCCCTCTTTCCCCCCACCCGTACAGGCTGATAAAAAAACAAAACTTAACTCACCTGACATCGCGCTCCCACGTTGATCCTCACTCCTTCGCCTTCGGTCTGTCCCCGGCTGCTGCGCGGCTGCCGGGGGTGTCGCGTCTTATCCCCGGCAGCGCGCGCATCCCAGAACTCCCTGCGCGCCGGAAACCGGAAGTCAGGGCCCAAGGCGCGCAGGGAGTTCTGGGATGCGCGCGCTGCCGGGGGTAAGACGCGACACCCCCGGCAGCCGCGCAGAAGCCGGGGAAAGACGGAGCCAGTCTCTTGTGACCGCAAGCAAAACAATGCTTGCGGTCACAAGAGTGATTGATCGGGGGGCCCCGCGGGCCCCCCTTGTGGCGGGCCCGGTCGCGGCGGCGACCCCCGCGACCACGGTGGCTACGCCACTGCATGTGTTAAAGAAACACTTTTCAAATTATTAAATTACCATAACATTCTCTTCTGTTCTTAGATTCAATACTATACTGCAAAACTACATATAAAAGAATTAGGAGGGGTAATTGCATCAAAATCATTTTGATAAGATGCTTTTTTTTAGAAGCAATTTTTCTATCAATCTGCTAATGCTAAGATTGAACCTGGGCCATAATCCAAAATCTTTTAAGATTTTATGCAGGTCCAGGATTAGAAACACACAGCAGCTTTCTTCAATAAAAGTGCAATCCCTGTTTTTACGTCATGTATGGTATTAAAACTCCAATATATAGACACTGAAATACCACATACAAAATGAGGACAGGAGTGGTGCTGTTCCTTGAAGAAGACAGCAGAAATGTTCCCTAAATGCTGTATAACCCCTTATTGACATACAGTATACAGTACTGCTGTGAGCCATGGCTTTCTGTTCTTCATATGGTGGTTTTCCTTTGGCCCATTTGGATCACACTGTAGTTACCAGCCAGTAGAGTCCAGAGCAACATCTCTAGACAGAAACCAGGACAGGTTGATAAATTTTATTTTGTAGGGGGGGGGGGGGGGGGCACTTTTATTTTGTGGACGATCCCCAAGCCAGGAGACACATAAGGAGTGAAACAGCTGTTACTTAGTAGAATGCATCCACGCTGTATGTTATCCTCCTTTTTCTTTATTTTTCCGCAGTAAAGCTTTAAAATTCATCAATGAGGAGTGCTGCTACTCTATTCCTTCTTACATTTGGTCATACTAAAGTATCTTTGATGAAGAGTTCAGCGCTTCCGTAAGCCACTATGCATCATATCACTAGTTAACTCAGCTATCCATCTCTGAAAGAGCCTGTTAATTGACAGTGTCAGCTCTATTTTCTATATTGTACAGTGTAAGGCCATGTTCACACAATGTATTTTTTCACTAACTAATTAGTTGTTGCAGGATTGCAGCCATGGCTGCTATTTAGTGAAAAATCAAATAACATTGTTTTCTATGAAATCCTGGTCAGAGTGCATACACACAGAATACAGTCTGCCCAGGATTCCATGAGGCCGCACTCAAGACATGTCAATTTTGTGCAGCTGCTATTCATTGAATAGTGGCCGCACAAAACTGACAGTGCACACAATGTAAAGTGCGGCTTCGACCACACTTTACATTGTCTGCAATGATTAATTGAAATGCGAGCACACCCGAATGCGCCCACATTCCAATTAAAATAAAGTTCATCCAACCGGTACTGCAGTACTGGCTGGGTTGAACTTCACAGAAATCGGCCGTTCTGTTACACTGAGTTTAGAATGATTTCAGGCACATTGCTATGGATCATTGTAGGGGTCATAATATCAATAATCAAATTAGAAATCATAATGGGCAAAAAAAGGAATCATCCTATTAAAGTGTAAAGTATGAGATATTTTGAAAGATCCCTTGCTTTTGCAGTATATTATGGGTTACAGTGTTTGCTTAGTGTGTTTTTTAAGTGTCTGTGTTTTTTAATACCTTGTTCTAGATTAGTTTAGTTCTATTATCTCTGGGTTCTTAGTTTTGTCTCTGGGTCTTAGAGGGGGATTTATCAAACTGGTGTAAAGCAGAAATGCCTTAGTTGCCTCTAGCAACTAATCAGATTCCACCTTTAAATTTTCAAAGAATCTGTAAGTAATAAAAGGTAGAATCTGACAATTCTACTTTACACCAGCTAAATAAATCTCCCCCTTAGTGCCTGCTTATTGTTTTGCTACAAATGTTTTTGAACCACAGTTAACAAGGGTAGTAAAACAATCTGGTGTTCAGAAAAAGAGTAAATGTTCAGAGAAAGATCTAGGGAAATATTATTGAGAATTATGGTTAATTTTTGTAAGTGTTCTGTTACCATCTTCTGCTTCATTCCTGACTGTCATCATCTTTATTTGTATGAGAAATTATCCAGGTTTGTATGTTTTTTAGGTTTTTTTTACGCGTCATAAACTTGTCATACAAGCCTACCTTACTGTTAGTTTTGGGGTATCTGAGTACTGGAAGTCAGTAAAAAAAATGCTAGTACTAATTGTTCTATAATTTTAATATTATAGTACTAAAAAACCCTTTTCATCTGAAATTAATAACATATGACTACAATTTCCTTGTGGATTATTATTTTAGATTTAGGATTTACACACCCTGATGTGTTGAACTGAATTCATAGTTTTGTCTTGACTGCATTGTTTCCTAACACCTGTTGTCATGTAATGGACTCACTTAGTCAAGAGGGCATATGTTTTGCTTAGAGCTATAAAAATCTAGTTTCCTATGATCATCCTTAATAACACTATGCAAATATCGCCTTTCCTCTAACATCTGTCTGCTTGGCATATAATGAAAGAAATCTTGTTGCTTCAGAGAGGCTACACTGAATCTAATAATAATGATGGAACTAGGGATCATAAAACACTAAAAAGACTAAAAAGGAAAGTAAAAGGTAACAGTAGAAGCTCATTACACAGCATTAAACACATAGTTTTAGACTGTAATGTGAAATGGTCACACTTAAAAGGTACTTGAGACATCAGATAAAAAAATAAATAAACCTGCTGCAGAGGCATATAGCATTGCTGACCTGTCTACCCCAGTTCTGAAGCCACCAAAAATCTATTAGTTTTGGGGGAAGGGGGTGTTGGGCGGTGTCTTAGTTCTGTGTTTTGTGGATGTATTTCTTAGTTGAGCAGTTACTTCAAATCCCATAATGTATTGCATTGCTTTCCCTCAGCAGTTTATCACAACTGTCCCACCCTGCCTAATCCCTCCCACAGAACCCCTGACACTTCCCAGCCCAAAGCTGTTGTAGAATATCTTGTTTCATTGCAGACTACTGCACAATCGGTGAGGTTGCAGCACTGTATCATCATTCAGCACACAGCAGCACAGCAGCACCTTCCTCTCCCGAAATATCTCAATAAATAAATATATATATATATATATATATACGACAGACAGATGATGAAGTATACACTGACCTGACAGGTTGGCCCTTGCTTCCCCCGGGAAATTGTTGCATGTAATACAGCCTTAAGGATTGAATAAAAAGTCAACAATATCTTCTTACAAAAGAAACAGGTTTCATTGATAAACCAAATGACACAACCATATTCATCCCATACTAGCAACCTCCCTTAAGTAAAACAATGGTATGAAATAAAATAAAAAAAATAAAAAAACATTGGTTGTTTATATTGCAGCTGCATTCAGACCATTGGAAAATATGTACAATTCAGGAAAAGTCAAAAACAAGAAACAATAGATTAGAAAAAAATAGGTTGGCTTGTGTAGTGAGAAGACTAAAGAAATGTCATGTAGCTGTAGGATTGTAAATTGCAATCCACAATATACACAATATAACTATTAAAATATCTAGATTACAATTAGCTAATTAATCCTCAGGGGAAAATCTTAGTTTTTCACCAGGGAGGTTATAATATACCTTACACAATGCATAGTGACAGCAAATCCACATATCACAAATCTATTTAATTTATGATCTACATCAAGTGTTTTCTTTGAGACGCTCATGGGCATTCATCTGGTTAAAATTGCTTACTTAGTCTGAAAATGAAAGATAATAATTGCAAGTGTTTGCAATATGTTTTTTTTTTTTTTTTTTTTTACAATCAACACCTACTTGTAAATAATGGAGATACCATATTTATCCTTTATTAATATTGTGCCATTAATTTGGGAGACAAAACAAAATAAACCATTTTAAGAAGCCACAAATGGAGGCATGGTTTCTATTATTACTTTAACCTTTAACCTTGTAATTACAAAATAAGATCTAATATAGATACAATTGCTCTAATTCTTTCAGGAAAACTGTATTCCTACATAATAGTTACAATTATTCTTACTTAAAATGTGTAGTCAATTTCCCATTAAAGGGGTAGTGCGGCGCTAAGAAATTATTCACAGAATAACACACATTACAAAGTTATACAACTTTGTAATGTATGTTATGTGAATGGCCCCCTTTCCTGTGTCCCCCCACCCCCGCACGTGTACCCGGAAGTGTGGTGCATTATACATACCTGTCACATGCCGACCGCCGTCCCCGATCTTCTGTGCCACAACGTCATCTTCGTCATCAGCCGCTCAGCCGCGATTGTCTGAGCACAGTTATGCAGAGGGCGGCCGGCACTCGGGACGAATGGAAAGATATTTATCTCTTTTATTTTTTGGACACACGTAATTTTTTATGATACTGATGCTAGATATTTTTGATACATAGTTAATAAGGTTTGAAAAAGACAAGAGTCCATCAAGTTCAACCTACTGAAACCCTGCTGTGCTGAAGGCAAAAACCCTTGTGAGGCAGATGCCAAGTGCGCCATCACAGGGAGAAAAATTCCTTCCTGATTCCAATGGCAAACAGCACAATTTCCTGGATCTGTGTCCTAACATGTGTAATCTAATATAATATTAACAGTGGCATTGTCATTAAAAATAAATTTGCATATTTTGGCAGAGACATCAATATCTAACATCAGCTTTAACTTAATTTAAAAAAAAATTCTGTGTGTAATTAAAAGTTATAGCGTTGGCCACTAGGTTTCTTATCTGCCTATTGTCAATAAATGTTCGTTTATGTCAACTGAAGGGCTGAGACAAAATACAGGAACTGGGAGCGGCACATTCAGAGCTCTTTGCTCTCCTGTGCTGTCATAGTGCAGTAAGCCCAACATCAGACTTCTTATAGAAGATTAGGTGAGCAGCTTTCACAGACCACTGGAAATTTGATTTGTTTTTGTTGTATTATGTATCAGTCATTTCTAAATTGATGAGTTATTTTACCGCAATTGTTAATTTCATGGTAAAATTAAACCATTTTTGCAGCAATTTTTTAAAATCTGTGTGAATAAAAACCCTCCTAATAGATATTAAAAATACAAAAAACTCCACTTTCTCACCCTCTAAGATAGATGGTTCTTCAGAAGACTGCAATTTTCATTGATGTATACAACAGCAATCTGCTGCAGCGTGGAACGCGTGTGCCAGATCTGCATCAAATATTTGCTGTTATTTTAAAACAACGGCTGTTATATTGAAATAATGGCAGTTATTTACTGTTATATGGCGGCCATCCACTCAATTTCAACATTGTGTGAACAGATCCTTTCTGTGTTTTTTATCCACTCCTGGTTTTGGTTGCAATATGAGGACCACAATACTGACTGAAATATACGTAGTGTGAACCCAACCTTAAACTGCATTTGAAAAACTGCACATATAGTGGGGGAAATAAGTTTTTAATACACTGCTGATTTTGCAAGTTTTGCCACCTACAAAGAATAGAGGTTTTTGAAATAATGAATTAGCAATTTATTGAATGAAATAAGTATTTGATTACCTACCAACCAGCAAGAATCCTGGCTCTCTGTTAACTTTTTTCTTTAAGAAGCTCCTCCTACTCTGCACTTATTACCTCTATTAATTGCACCTGTTTCAACTCGTTACCTATATTAAAAAACATCTGTCCACCCATTCAAGCAATCAATCAATCAATCACACGCCAACTTCTCCACCATGGCTTAGACCAAAAAGCTATTTAAGGACACCAGGGATAAAATTGTTGACCTGCACAGGACAATGGGCAAGCAGCTTGGTGAGAAGACAACTGTTGGTACAATTATTAGAAAAAGGAAGAAACACAAGATGACTGTCAATCTTCCTCAGTCTTTGGCTCTATGTAAAATCTCACCTCATGGTTTAAACCCTTAACGACCGCGGGCGTATATTTACGCCCTGCAGCCGCCTCAGAGAGTTCAGAGTGGGGCCGCGCGGCGACCCTGCTCTGAACTGCCGCGGTCCCGGGTGCCGCATGTAGCCCTGGGCCGCAGCTATTAGCGGGCATTGTCCGGTCTCCGTGCCCGCTAATTAAATAATTGGATGCATCTGTCAAAGATGACAGCTGCATCAGATTACCTGATGCAGCCGTTCCCTGGTGTCTAGTGGCGGAGATCGCCCCACCGGGACAGTGTCCCGGAGGAGCAGTCCCCGTGTCTTCACCCGGCCTGGGTCTGCCCCGTAATGGCGCTGATCCCGGCTCGGCGCTCGAATGCTTTCGGCTGCAGCAGCCGAAAGTAATTGAGTGCCTATCTCATTGATCTATGCTGTATATCTATGCAACATAGATCTCAATGAGAGATCAGAGTGCTTACCCTAGAAGTCCCCCAGGGGTTCTTCTAGTATAAGTGTAAAAAAAAAAAAAAAAAGGGTTTTTATTAATAAAAAGCCCCCTCCCCTAATAAAAGTAAGAATCACCCCCCCCCCCCTTTTCCCATGTTATAAATAAAAATAAACAAATAAATAAATAAACATGTTTGGAATCGCCTCGTGCGTAATCGCCCAAAATATTAAATTATCATATTCCTGATCTCATACGGTAAATGGCGTAAGCGCCAAAAAATTCCAAAGTGCAAAATTGCGCATTTTTGGTCGCATTAAAAAAAGTAATAAAAAGCAATCAAAAAGTCGAATATGCACAATAAAGGTAGCGATAGAAAGAATACATCATGGCGCAAAAAATGACACCTCACACAGCCCCATAGACCAAAGGATAAAAGCGTTACAAGCATGGGAATGGTGCGATTTTAAGGAACATATATTTGTTAACAATGGTTTGAATTTTTTACAAGCCATCAGATAAAAAAAAGTTATACATGTTACATATCATTTTAATCATAACGACTTGAGGAACATTTATAACAAGTCAGTTTTACCCCCAAACAAAAACAATGCGTTTTTTTTTTTTTTTTTCAATTTCACAACACATTGAATTTTTTCCTGGTTTTGCAGTGTACTTTATGCAAAAATTCAGCCTGTCATTGCAAAGTACAATTATTGGCGCAAAAAATAAGGGCTCATGTGGGTCTCTAGTTGAAAAAATGCAAGTGCTATAGCCTCTTAAGCACAAGGAGGAAAAAAACGGAAGTGCAAAAATCGAAATTGGCCCGGTCCTTAACCCCGATATGGCTTTTTACGGCGGTCACTAAGGGTCCTTATTCTGCTGCCATCAGCTTTTTACGGCGATGGCAGAGAATAAGATAGCGGGGCCGGGACGGCCCCCACCCCATCCTCCCAGCTACCGGAGGTAGCTGAGGGGTTGGGGAAGTGTGTGGGGTCAGTCCTGCCCCCCCCCCCCTTACCCATGATCCACGCTATTAACGTTATAGCGGCGGCCGTCGGTAAAGGGGATTACCGGTGCTGCCGCCGCCTTTCATCTCCACGGCGGGGGGAGATGAAATAAGTGTCCATCAGACCCCAGATCAGACCCCCCTAGTGCCCCGATAACTAACACCCCTCCCCCGGCGGCCATCATTTCCAAGATGGCCGCCGCCATCGCTGTGAACAGACTAATGTCTGTTCCCAGCGATGGAAAAGTTAAAATGAATGAAAACCCCATGCTCTCTTCCACCGGAGGTAGCGGAAAGCATGGGGCAGTGATCGGGGACCCCCCTGTGTATATACTATATACCGCTGATCGCTTGTGCCACGTGCATCCCGGCACTTTTTATCCCCTGTCACCATGAATGATTGGTGACAGGGGATAAAAAGTGATGTGTCCGTCCCCCCAAAGTCACCCCCCACCCCCCCAGTCACCCCCCGTCCCGCAGTCACCCCCCCTTCCCCATATACGTTACCTGATCCTGGAGCTCCTTCCTCCTCGACGTCCTGGCTGGTTATGAAGTGCGCATGCGCTCCACAACCAGCCAACTCTGAAAATTTAAAGTGACAGAGACCAATTTGGCCTCTGTCACTGAACTATGATTACTGTGATAGAAAATATCACAGTAATCATAGTAATATAGTGAAAATGAATGTATAAAGTACAAAAAGTGACAAACATACAAAAAAATAAAACACACACTTTTTATTATAGTAATAATTGCAGTTTACTCCCAAATTACCCCTAACCCCCCAGATTACCCGTAACCACTGCACGTTGCCCATAACAACCGCACGTTGCCCGTAACCACCGCACGTTGCCCGTAACCACCGCACGTTGCCCGTTACCACCGCACGTTGCCCGTAACCACCGCACGTTGCCTGTAACCACCGCACATTGCCCGTAACCACCGCACATTGCCCGTAACCACCCCAAATTGCCAGTGACCCCCTCCAGATTGCCCGTAACCACCCCAAATTACATGTACCCACCCCAGATTACCTATAAGCACTTCAGTTTATCAGTAACAATCCCAGATTGTCTGTAACCCTTCCAGGTTGCACATAACCCCCCAGGTTCCCCGTAATCACGCCAGATTACATGTAACCCCCCAGATTGCACGTAACCACCGCACATTGCCTTTGACTACGCCACGATGCCTTTGACCACCGCACCTTGCCTCTGACCACCACACGTCGCCTCTGACCATGCCACGTCGCCTCTGACCACGCCACGGCGCCTCTGACCACCCCAAATTGCCAATGACCCCCTCCAGATTGCGGTGCCCATGCCAGATTACAGGTACTCACCCCAGATTGCCTATAAGAACTTCAGTTTATCCGTAACCACCCCACATTGCCCGTAACCACCCCACGTTGCCCGTAACCACCCCAGATTGTCTGTAAGCACTGCAGGTTGCCCGTACCCACCCCATGTTGCCCGTAACCACCCCAGATTGTCTGTAAGCACTGCAGGTTGCCTATAACCACCCAACGTTGCCCGTATCCACCCCAGATTGTCTGTAAGCACTGCAGGTTGCCCGTAACCACCCAACGTTGCCCGTATCCACTCCAGATTGTCTGTAAGCACTGCAGGTTTCCCGTAACCACCCCACGTTGCCCGTAACCACCCCAGATTGTCTGTAAGCACAGCAGGTTGCCCATAACCAGCCCATGTTGCCCGTAACCACCCGACATTGCCTGTAACCACCCCACGTTGCCTGTAACCACCCCAGGTTGCCGTAACCACAGCAGGTTGCTCTTGACCACCGCACGTTGCCTCTGACCACGCCACGTCGCCTCTGACCACGCCACGTCGCCTCTGACCACGCCACGTCGCCTTTGACCACCGCACATTGCCTCTGACCACCCCAAATTGCCAATGACCCTCTCCAGATTGCAGTAACCATGGCAGATTACAGGTACCCACCCAAGATTACCTATAAGCACTTCAGTTTATCCGTAACCACCCCACATTGCCCGTAACCACCCCACGTTGCCCGTAACCACCCCAGATTGTCTGTAAGCACTGCAGGTTGCCCGTAACCACCACACGTTGCACATAACCACCACACGTTGCACATAACCACCACACGTTGCCCGTAACCACCCCATGTTGCCTGTAACCACCCCAGGTTGCCGTAACCACAGCAGGTTGCCCGTGACCACCCCATGTTGTCCGTAACCACCCCAGATTACCTGTAACTACCTCAGGTTGCCCATAACCACCCCAGACTGTCCGTAACCACCCCACATTACCTGCAATCTAATTCTTTTTATTTTATTTTAGTAACTGCGCTATTGTAATAACCATTACTAGCTGCGGTTTTGCTCCAGTAAATTGGCGCTCCTTCCCTTCTGAGCCCTGCTGTGTGCCCATACAGTGGTTTATGCCCACATATGAGGTACTGTTTTACTCAGAAGAACCTGTGTTACAGATTTTGGGGTACGTTTTCTCTCCTGTTCCTCGTCAAATTGAGAAATTTCGAACTAAACCAACATATTATTGGAAAAATTCGAGTTTTTCATTTTTACTGTGCAATTTTGAATACTTTCCTCTAATACCTGTGGGGTAAAAATGGTCACCACACCCCAAGATGAATTCTTTGAGGGGTGCACTTTCCAAAATGGGGTGACTTTTGGAGGGAATCTATTCTGCTGATACTACAGGGGCACTGCAAACGCACCTGGCGCTAGGAAACTTCTGCAGCAAAATCTGCATTGAAAAAGCTAATTAGCACTCCTTCCCTTCTGAGCCCTCCTGTGTGCCCATACAGTGGTTTACGCCCACATATGGGGTACCATTGTACTCAGGAGAACCTGCGTTACAAATTTTGGGGTAGTTTTTTTCCTCTTGTTCCTCGTGAAATTGAGAAATTTCAAACTAAACGAACATATTATTTGAAGAATTCGAGTTTTTCATTTTTACTGTCTTCTTTTGAATACTTTCCTGTAATACCTGTGGGGTCAAAATGGTCACCACACACCAAGATGAATTCTTTGAGGGGTGCACTTTCCAAAATGGGGTGACTTATGTTTTTTTTTCTCTCTGCTGACATTACAGGGGCACTGCAAACGCACCTGGCGCTCAGAAACTTCTTCAGCAAAATCTGCATTGGAAAAGCTAATTGGCGCTCCCTTCCTTCTGAGCCCTGCTGTGTGCCCATACAGTGGTTTACGCCCACATATGGGGTACCGTTGTACTCAAGAGAACCTGCGTTACAAATTTTGGGGTGCTTTTTCTCTCATGTTCCTTTTGAAAATGAGAAACTTTAATCTAAACGTATATATTATTGGAAAATTTTAATTTTCCATTTTTTTACTGCCTAATTGTCAATACTTTCCTCCAGCCCCTGTAGGGTTAAAATGCTCATTATACCCCTAGATTATTTCTTTAAGGTGTGTAGTTTTCAAAATGGGGTCACTTATGGGGGTTTTCAGGATACCAGACTTCTAAATCCATTTAAAAAAAGAACTGGTCCCTAAAAAAATCAGTTTTGGAAACTTTCACGAAAATGTGATAATTTGCTGATATATTTCGAAGCCCCATAACACCCTAAAAAAGTAAAATATGTTTACCAAATTATGCCAGTATAAAGAAGACATATTGTAATGTGACTTAGTAACTAATTTATGTGCTACGACGTTCTTTTTTTAGAAGCAGAGAATTTCAAAGTTCATAAAATGCTAATTTTTTAAATTTTTCATGATATTTTGATGTTTTTCACAAAAAACACACAAAGTAGTGACCAAATTTTGCCACTAAAATAAAGTGCCATATGTGACAAAAAAAACAGTCTCAGAATCACTAGCATACGTTAAAGCATCACTGAGCTATAAGAGCATAAAGTGAGACAGGTCAGATTTTGAAAACTTAGCCTGGTCATTAAGGCCCAAACTAGCTGCAGCACGAAGGGGTTAAGGGGTTAAGGATGATTCTGAAAAAGGTAAGGAATCTGCCTAGAACTACACAGGAGCACCTGTGCAAAGACCAGAAGAGAGCTTGTTCCATAGTCTCAAAGATTACTATCAGTAACACACTACACGGTTGTGGATTAAAATCCTGCAGGACACACAAAGTCCCCCTGCTCACACCATCACATGTCCAAACCCAAGTTTACTGATGGCCTTCTGAATGACCCAGAGGAGGCATGGGAGAAAGTCATGTGGTCAGATGAGACCAAAATAGAACTTTTTGATATCAACTCCACTTGCCATGTTTGAAGGAAGTGGAAGGATTAGTATAACTCCAAGAACACAGTCCCAATGCATGCGGTGAAAAAAATCATACTTCGGAGTGCCTTTCTGTAAAGGGGACAAGACAACTGCACTGTATGGAACAGAGGATTAATAGGGCCATATATTGGGAGATTTTGCCCAATAACCTTCTTTCCTAAGTAATAGCTTTTAAGGTGAATGTTTTTGCATGACAATGACCAAAACACACAGCCAGGGCAACTAAGGTGTAGCTCTGTAAGAACCATTTCTGGAGTGGCTTAGCCAGTCTCCAGACCTGAACCTAATAGAAAATCTTTGGAGGGAGCTGAAACTCAATGTTTCCTGGCAACAGCCCTGAAACCTGAAAGATCTTGAGAAAATCTGTTTGGAGGAGTGGGAGAAAATCATTGACGAACTACAGGAAACATCGGACCTATGTAATTGCAAGCAAATGTTTTTGTAACAAATATTCTGTTCTGTTTTTCTGTCTTATTTCACGCAGTAACATGCAAAATAATTATTTAAAACTAAAACAAGGTTATTTTCTGGAATTTCTTTTTATAGATTTTATTTCTCACAGGCTATGTTTACACAACGTATGTGTCTGTATCTCTGCGGAGTGTGATGCGCCCCTCGGCTTATGCTGTGCGGCCGAGAAGGCGCTGATTTCTTGTACTCTGTTTTTGTGTTTTGTTTTGCAGTGTCTGAACACTGGTTTATCTGCTCACTTTGTTTGGTGGACACACTCGACTTCACCTGCTTATTTCTGTCTGGCCATGTCAGGGTTAATCTGTGTTTTGGTTCTGCTGTGACTGACAGGTCTTCCTGCCAGTGGATCTGTTTTGTTCTCAGGTGTCTGTGTTTGGAGATCAGGGGGATGGTCCAATTACGTTCTGGTTTAGAACCCTGGCCTCCTATGTAACTAACCTCTCAGTCTGTGCACTCATTGCTGGTTATTGACTTAGTCTCTGCCTGCTCGTGTCTTCTGTTATTTGCATCTCCTGATCTTTGCCTTGTATCTTTGACCTTCCTTGCTTGCCGCCTGCCCCTGACCATATTGCCTGTACTTTGACTCTGGATTCTGATTTTGTACTTTTGCTTCCCGACTGTTGTGACCCGGTCTGTTTACTATTCTTTATTGTGTTTGTTTGTCTGTCTTCTCCTGTGTGAACCTATACTAGTATAGGGAACATCTTCGTGGTTGTCCGCGGCTGCCTAGGGCCGTCTGAGGCAAGTAGGTAGGGACAGTTGGTGGGTTAAGCTTCAGGGCTCACTGTCTTGTCTTGTCCCTGCCAGCCGGTTCCTGACAGAATAACCAGCCATACTTTTTTTTTCTCTCTCCACCTTGCTATGGACCCTATGATAGCTCAGGTTAGCAGATGCAACGTATTAACCAGCTTGTTCTGGACCTGGCACAATGTGTGCAGCAGGTATAGTCTTACCTGAGCCAGAATGCTGTGCTATCTGTTGCTGTTCCCCCAGAACCTCCAGTGCAGCTTCCTGAAAGGTTCAAGGGCGATAGAAGGGCCTTTCGAATTTTCAGAGAGGGATGTAAGTTGTTTTTTAGACTTCGTCCACAGTCCTCTGGGGATGAGAGCCAGAGAGTAGGCATTATTATGTCACTCTTACAGGACCTCTACAGGAGTGGGCCTATTCTTTGCCTCCTGATACCACTGAATTATCTTCTGTGGATGAGCTTTTCTCTGCATTGGGATTACTTTATGATGACCCTGACAGGGCAGTGGTGACTTTGAAAAAGGGAAAGAGAATGGTGGAAAAGTATTGTTCAGAGTTCCGCCAGTGGTACCTTCCATCTGGGTGGAATGATCCTGCGCTCAGATAAAAATTTAAGCAGGGGTTATCTGATGGCATTAGGGATGCCTGGACAGGGCATCCAGATCCTTCCACTCTTTAAGCAGGCCATGAATTTGGCCATTTGCATTGACTGCAGGCTCCGTGACAGACATAGGGAGAAAGTAGTCTCTGACACTTCTAAAACCTCTGTCCCTTCTAAAATCTCTGTCCCCTGCTCTTTCAAAAATCTTATTGGTATCCCTGAAATTCCTGAGGACGACCCCATGCAGCTGAGACAATTGGACGCCAGGACCAGACAAGAACATCGAAGACACAACGATCTATGCTATTACTGTGGTGACAGTGGCCATTTCATCAGTTTCTTCCATTAGCGTCCCAAGCGGCAAGAAAACCAGCTCCCGGATCATCAGCGTTCAGGTGACTCCCAGGAAAGTCACTTGGGCGCACAGGTACCCTCTCACGAAATAAATATTTCTAGTTCTGCTGTACCTGATTTTCCTGTATCTGAGGTGAATTAAACATGCTCTTCTGCCCATCCTGTCAGTATGCCTGTTCTCCATGCCATGGACTCTTCTTCTGATGAATAGGAGTCAGATGGCAATTTTCTAAGTGAAGTAGAGTCCTGTGAGGGCCCTGAGGCCCCTCATAAAAGGGGGGGTACTGTCAGGACTGTATATCTGCAGAGTGTGATGCGCCCCTCGCCTCGTGCTGTGCAGCCGAGAAGGTGCTGATTTCTTGTACTCTGTTTCTGTGTTTTGTTTTGCAGTGTCTGAACACTGATATATCTCCTCACTTGGTTTGGGAGACACACCCGACTTCCCCTGCTTATTTTTGTCTGGCCATGTCAGGGTTAATCTGTGTTTTGGTTCTGCTGTGACTGACAGGTCTTCCTGCCAGTGGATTTGTTTTGTTCTCAGGTGTCTGTGTTTGGAGATCAGGGGGATGGTCCAATTATGTCTAGGACCAGAGCCCTGGCCTCCTATATAACTAACCCCAGTCTGTGCACTCATTGCTGGTTATTGACTTCTGTTATTTGCATCGCCTGATCTTTGCCTTGTATCTTTGACCTTCCTTGCTGCCTGCCCCTGACCATATTGCCTGTACTTAGACTACGCCTATTGGATTCTGATTTTGTACTTTTGGTGCCCGATTGTTGTGACCCGGACTGTTTACTATTCTTTATTGTGTTTGTTTGTCTGTCTTGTCCTGTGTGCACCTATACTAGTATACGGAACGTCTTAGTGGTTGTCCGCGGCTTCCTAGGGCTGTTTGAGGCAAGTAGGTAGGGACAGTTGGCGGGTTCAACTTCAGAGCTCACTGTCTTGTCTTGTCCCTGCCGTCCGGTGCCTGACAGTATGTTTAGCATAAATTATGGCTGTTGCAATATGCAACAAGGGCCGTGATTTATGCTAAACATACGTTGTTTTGCATTAATGGAATCCTGGCCGGAGTTTATACACATTTATTTTACTTTTTACCTGTAAGAGCCACTAAGCCAATTACTGCATTGCAAAACATATTAAAGAACCGCATCCTGCATGATTGCTGACCTTTGATGGTCACTGTAATGGGTTTTTGTATAGCTTATTTTTTTTATTTTTTTTATAATACTAAGTAACTGTATAGTGGTATTAGTCAGTCACTATATAGTGGTAAAATATGGTCATGGCGTGGATGTATTATTTATTATTTGTATGATATCACTGTAGTGATAATATATGGTCCTGGTGCCTGTTACAAGCAGTTTCTTCAAAACTTTCAAAATAATTACAACATTCACACAACATTTCACCCTTCACTGTCCTATTGCTTTATCAACCCTTTAAGGTAATATGAAAGGATATCAGAATAAAGCTCAATCTTTTAACATGAATGCCTGATGCATTTTACTGTGATTTGTATGCCTAGTATCAGATTAGGGATATTAATTTATACATGTTTAGTGAGGTTATCTCTTATGCAATGCGATTCTTCTCTCTTATAAATAAACAGCTCATGGACATACGGAAATTGTAATGCGGAAGTTATCAGGCGCTAGCATTGTGCTCAGAGAATAAGCAGAATTAAAGAGAGATAAATCCTTTTGTGTTTTTCTGGTGTTAGCCTGCTGTTAGCACAAAATACATTTGTAATATCCCTCTCTGGTTCTTTGTGTTAAAAAAAAGGGAAAAGTCAGAAAAAGCTGATACACAGAATATGAAGCACCCCAGGACACAATACATTGTAGGCTTTGCTGAATGTGCAGTAATTAAACTGCTCACTTCACTGTTTTTGAAAATAAGAATTGAATCTACTTTTTGGTCTTTTGTGGTATAACATCTGTACTCATGTATTCTATAGAGCAATTAGTCCTTCCTTATGATGGTGATTACCAGGCACAGGTGCATGATTTTTCTTTTATCTGATCCAACTGTAAAACCTTAACAAATTAACTGCATTTGAGAACAATTTCTAATAATTGTTTATTTGTACAAAATGTTAAATTTAAATCTTATTTAAATGGTTATTAACCTTTTAGCAGTATAAACTGTCATTGTGTGTATTTTAGGAGGAAACATTTTATTACCTGGATATGCATTTTTGCGTGTCACGTTACGTCCACCCCCCATCAATCTGTACTGGTCTATTTATTAAAAAAGGAAAAAGTTGAATTCTGCATGGGCATAAACTTCTAGAAGAGCAACCATTACTGTAACACTCATCTTATCTAGGCTTTATAGCAGATTGAGCAGAAAGAAACCTCTCCTCAGTTTAAAGACACATGAAGGTCCCCAAGGAGTTTGCAAAACAGCACCTAAATTACTCAAACTGCGAGAAACAATATTCTCTGGTCTCATTTATATGTTTGGACTCAATTCTAGGGAAAACAGGCACTGCTCATGACATGACCAGTACTATACCTACAGTAAAGCATAGTGTAGGCAGCATCATGCTGTCAAAGTGTTTTTCAGTATATGAGACAGGGAAACTGTAAGGGGTTAATGCAAACTGTATTCAGAGTGCTTTGGACCTCATACTAGGCTTAAGCTTAAAGAAGAATTTTTTTTTTTATTCCTTAATTCTATTTAAATTACTTTTTTATTAATATTTGTAAATAGAATTAATACATTTTCTATCCGCGTTTTTAATTTATTCATGTCTCTCTTCATTGTCACGCGCCGACTCTTTTCAAAAGAGCCGGCGCATAACAGGAAGCTCCCGGCATGCAGAGCGGCAGGAAGAGCTCCCATGAGCCCTTGCCCGCCGCTCTGTAAATACACAGTGATCTCGCGCTATACAGCGTGAGATCGCTGTGTATATCTGTCCTAATTAAACCTATTAGTTTTCTCATGAAGATACAGACTGCATTTGCAGTCTGTATCTTATACTCTACCTAATCCTGTGTACCGGTATAGTGTGCCGGACGCTATCTTGATGACTGGAACGCACCGCTGGAACACAAATGACGTCATCAAGATGGCGCCCGGCATTACTGCACCGCAACAGGGGAGTAGGTAAAGTATAAGATACAGACTGAAAAGGCAGTCTGTATCTTTATAAGTAGACTTCATGGAAATACAGACTGCCTTTGCAGTCTGTATCTTTTACTTTACCTATTCCTTTGTAGCGGTGCAGTAATGCCGGGCGCCATCTTGATGACGACATTTGCGTTCCAGCGATGCATTCCAGTCATCAAGATGGCGCCCGGCTCACTACACTGCTACATAGGATTAGGTAAAGTATAAGATACAGACTGCAAAGGCAGTCTGTATCTTTATAAGTAGACTTTATGGAGATACAGACTGCCTTTGCAGTCTGTATCTTATACTTTACCTAATCCTGTATAGCGGTGCAGTATTCCCGGGCACCGCCATCTTCATGACGTCAGTTGCGTTCCACTGCTGGAACGCACCGCTGGAACACAAGTGACGTCATCAAGATGGCGGCGCCCAGCAATACTTACACCGCTATACAGGATTGGGTACAGTATAAGATACAGACTGCCTTTGCAGTCTGTATTTTCAGGAATAGACTTAGGGAGAGAAAAACTTTTATTATAGGGACAGTTAATTTCAGGTGATTGGTTCTCTTTAACCTTCTAACAAGACATTGGGGGACATTTATGAAGTCCAGCTTACAAATGTCCCCGCAGCTCCGGAGCTTAGGGGATTTTTGTAGAGGCGCACTGCCTCTACATAAATCCCATACGCACTGAGACCGTCCATGCGAAAAATTTAAAACCTACGCCAGCTCAGAGCTGAAGTTGGTTTCAGTATCATTTTTCCACGGAAAAAATGATAAATGCGGCACACGCAGGGGCCGCGCCCCCTCTGCGTGCTGACACACCCTCGTAACGCCCCCTCTCCACCCCAATGGCGAAGGTGGCGTAGATGGGGCCGGTGCAAAAAAAAATTTGCAAAAATACCCTTTGCAAATATTTTTACGCCAAACCCCCCCCCATCTGTGCCCAAAAAAGGAATTTTCGCCTTTTCATACATGTCCCCCAATGACCCTAAACACGCAGCTAAGACAACACAGGAGTGGGAAAGCTCTGAGAATGTATTTAATTCTCTGAAGAGAATAAAAAATGGCTGTACACCTAGAGCCAGATACTGAAACATGTTTTATTTTTCTAATCCTTTTTTATTTTTTGATTGTATTTTTTTTTTTTTTTGTACATCATTATAGGGGCTGCCATCTTGTCTTAGCTGTTTTTAACTGCATTTAGTGACATACTTTACGGCAAGTCTTATACAAGTAGACACCAATAGACTGGACCACCTGTCCCATTGAGATGAATGTGAAACATTGTCCTTTAAATAGGTAATTTCACAGGGAGCTGCTATTGTCATTTTATACTAGAGCTATCTATCTACCGGTGTCATCTGTTGCTGTCCTTCTTTACAGATCATTTTATAGCATTATATCATTTTTAGCGCTCTGGAATTAAGGGCGCTTTATAAATAATAATAATAATAATAATAATAGCAGCCTCCACAGAACAAAAAATCTCAACCTAGTTTTAGACCTAGTGGTGAGAAAGAAAACATCACCAAAATTATTAAAAAGATATGTTTAACATAAAAACTTGATTGAAACAGTCAACCATTTTCTGATGACACATTCCCTTTGAAAACAAACCATTACTTTATAGTGAGCGGAAAAAGGTTAAACCTTTTAGAATGTTTCAGAAATCTGGAAAAAAGGTGCTCTTCTCATGAAAATATACATATATTATGAATTATGTTTATATTACAAACATTTCTATTTATGTATAGGTATTTGCTCTGTGCTATATATCACCCTGCATCCTGACATGGGCAAACAGCAGGTCTAC
Organism: Dendropsophus ebraccatus; assembly: GCF_027789765.1. Lineage (NCBI taxonomy): Eukaryota > Metazoa > Chordata > Amphibia > Anura > Hylidae > Dendropsophus > Dendropsophus ebraccatus. Next base: position 132,292,435 of record NC_091454.1, read on the forward strand.
GTTCTAATTCCATTTACCTGCAGAAAACATATTTCAGTACCATTTATTTAAACCGTAGACTTTGATTAAGAACTAAGTATTTACATACATATTGCATATAACAAACACATTTATCTTTATTCTTCATCACAAGGCTCCATCTGTGTGCTGAATCATTTCACAAGGCTATACCAGCTAGCAATTACCCAGTAAAATATTTTGCATTCTAACAATATTACCCATTGTTTAGGCTGAGATTAGAGGCAGAGAATTTACAGGCGCCACAATCTATTATTGCATGTATATAACTGCATTTGTCTCTTCTTGGTATATATTTAGATTTGTTCTCAAAGACATCAATAAATAATCGTGCAGTAATGTATTATGTTTCCAACCTGATGTGTGCACTGTTATAATCAATGACTCTGTAATGGAAAGCTATAAAATTACGGCTGCGATCATTTCCACTTCAGTGCTATTTGGAAAACAGATTGCTGTTTTGAAGATATTAACAAGAAGATTATGAGAGCAGCATATTCCACCATCTCTTCGATAGCTGCATACTGGAGGACAGACAAATAACATCAGCTATGTTTTAGTTCTGGAACTATTTTTCTACTCACTGTAAGATTAAGGCTGGATGATTCCTGGTAGACACGCAGCAGTATATGACATGTAGTATCAGACTTTACTATAGAGAGGAGATACTAGACACACAGCAGTACAGGACATGTAGTATCACACTGGACTGTAGAGAGGAGATACTAGACACACACAGCAGTATAGGACATGTAGTATCACACTGAACTGTAGAGAGGAGATACTAGACACACACAGCAGCACAGCCAGGGCCGTATTTACCACTAGGCACCCGTGGTCTGTTGGCTAGAGCAGCACCTTGCAGGGGGGCAGCACCAGGGAACAGGGGAAAGAAACAACTTTTCTTAGTTTTTTTTAGTCCTCCACCTCCTATTTAGACTTGCCAGTAAATCTGGTGTCTTTTTTTTTTGGGGGGGGGGGGGGGGGGGGGGCGTGGATCAGGTCTGGTATGGATGTTATCCAGTCACAGTGCAGCATTGTTGTTTAGGTCTGGTGTGACGATGTTATCCAGTCACAGTATGGCGGTGTTAACCAGTCACCGTATGGCTGTGTTAACCAGTCACCGTATGGTGGTATTGTTCAAGTCTGGAGTGGCGGTGTTATCCAGTCACAGTATGGCAGTGTTATCCAGTCACAGTATGGCGCTATTGGTCAGGTCTGGTGTAGCGGTGTTTTCCAGTCACAGTATGGCGGTACTGGTCAGGTCTGGTATGGCGGTGTTATCCAGAAACAGCATGGTGGTACTGGTCAGGTCTGGTATGGCGGTGTTATCCAGTCACAGTATAGCAGTATTGGTCAGGTCTGGTGTGGCAGTGTTATCCAGTCACAGTATGGCAGTACTGGTCAGGTCTGGTATGACTGTGTTAAATGTGATGCCTGAAGCTATTACCTACCAATCTACCAATCCTGTGGTGAGAAGTCCCTCAGATGGCTCTGATCATTGATTCAATGTGAAAATCTGTTTGTTTTAAGCCGTTAAAAACCACGAAAAATGAAATTCAGACAATGCTTCTACATGTAGAGAAATGCATGTGGCCGAAACCACACTCACCTATGCTCCCCAAGATGGGGTGTCTTCAGGTTTAGTGCCTAGGGCAGCAGCAGCTGTTAATATGGCCCTGAGTACAGGACATGTAGTATCACACTGTACTGTAGAGAGGAGATATCAGACACACAGCAGTACAAGACATGTAGTATCACACTGTACTGTATAGAGGAGATACTAGACACACACACAGCAGTACAGGACATGTAGCATCACACTGTACTGTAGAGAGGAGATATCAGACACACAGCAGAACAAGACATGTAGTATCACACTGCACTGTATAGAGGAGATACTAGACACACACACAGCAGTACAGGACATGTAGTATCACACTATACTGTAGAGAGGAGATACCAGATACACAGCAGTACAGGACATGTAGTATAACACTGTACTTTGAGAGGAGATACTAGACAGACAATGACTGCATGCACTTCAGGAATACTGGGGTTTTACCAGTAAAATGGCCACTTTTACTAGTTAATCATCTAGTTATTCACATGCGCCGCAGATCCTAACTGTCTGTAGCATTGTATGTTGAATCTGGTCTCAAGTTACAATTGTTCAGAAATGACCATTGTATGTTGGAAATATAGTAACCTGAGGCCATTGTATGTTAAGGGATCACTGTACTTTGTTGCTTACAATCCATGCTCTGTATGATTGAATATAACTAATAATGTTCTCAGAGAAGACAATACCTGGGATTTAATATAGTTAAGATATTGTTTACACGCTATACTGCCCAATTGACAGTTGACAGGGTATGTGAGAGCTGTTTGGTGCTGCCGTTGGGGCACTATTAAGCAGTATTACTAGGACAGTACATTGTAATATTATTTGAGGTAGTGGTATTTAATACTTTAATATTGTAGGCCAGGGATCAAAGTTAAATACACACTTCTCTGCATAGCTTTAAAAAAATTATCTTGTTAGGTTTTATTCCACCTAAGTATGAGCCTGCACTTAAAGTGAGGAAATAAACAACTATGCCATTTACTTTTCAATATTGTGCCATGGTTCTTTTTAACAGCTACTTTTAATTTTTAAATAACAACTTCACTGTAGCATACCCCAGGGTATAAAGAAACTTTTTTCAGATACAATAAAATCTCACCAAAAAGCATACACATGCCAAATGTAACACCAAGAAGGTGACAAAGCCCCCTTAAAAAAAAGGTTTTGCCAACATTTTTTCCACACAGAGACATAAGTGCACAGACACATACGCTACCTGCTAACAAACTTAACAGGGGTCTTGTGCCTCAGTACACCATGCCCTCGATTACATACAGATTTCTGATAACATATAATCTAACCAGGAGCTTCCAATGACATGATAAGTGTAATGTACGAGGGGCTGCTGATAAGTCTTTGTGTTCTTTTTTTTGTTTCTATGGTAACGAATGTTTCATCACATGAAAGCCTTATGTGTCTAATTAATGTTTTCAAAATTTTGTGTATGAAGCGTATGGCTACAGTGATCTAGGCGCACAGGAAAAAAAATGCTGCTAAGGTAATATTCACAGCAAATGAAAGCAGAGGAGTGAGGCAATCCTTGTTTCTGCAGGGAAAGTCCAAGAAGGATATTCATGGTAATATGTTTCAGACATTGGGGGATCAATGCCCTTCATATTCTACAGTTAAGAGCTGGGTTGTCAAATTTAAAACCGTCTGTTTCAGTACCAATGATGAGAAACGCCCTGGACGACCGAGAGTGGTTGTTGTTCCAGAGATCGTTGATGCTGAGCACAACCTCATACTGGAATCTGCAAATTTAAGCTAAAGTAATGGCAGACAGCATGATGATTTCTCATGAACGTGTTTGTGTCATTGTCCATGAACAATTGAACATGAAGAAGCTATCTACAGAGTGGGTCCCTAAATGTCTAACAAAAGATCAGAAAAGCATGTGAGCGACAACTTCCCACTCCATTCGTCAGCGTTTTGGGACTGATAAGAAATTCCTAGATCAACTGGACACTATGGATGAGACCTGGATTTATTTGTATGACCCTAAAACCCAGGAGCAGTCAATAGAGTGGAGGCACAATGGTTCTGCTGGTCCAAAGATGTTCAGGGTGCAAAAATCAGTCACTAAAGTGATGGCGTCTGTGTTCTGGGATAAGGAGGGTATGCTGCTAGTGGACCATCTTCAAAATGGGTTAACCATCAATACAAGGTATTGCATTGAACATTAGACCAATTGAAGGCAGCTCTGAAGTCCAAAAGATGCAGCAAGCTCTCCAAAGAAATCTTGTTCCTCCTCTCACACTGCACAAGCGACCATGGCAAAACTTGTGGAGCTAGGCTTCCAACTGATTTACCATCCACCTTATTCACCAAATCTAGCTCCCTCCAACTATCATCTGTTTCCAAACCTGAAGAATAACCTCAAGGGTACCAATTTCACACCATTTCTGATACCATGGTTGCTATGGATGACTGGTTTGTGGCACAATGGAAATCTTTCTTTTTGCAAGGTTAACAAAACTTGGAATACCGATGTAAGAAGTGTGTTGACATCAGTGGAGAGTATGTGGAATAAATGCAAAGTTTCATCTTCCTATCCTGTTTCTTTCTGGGTAAAGCCAAAGACTTATCAGCACCCCCTCGTAGCTGTACAGTATATGTATGATTGTTATCAACAAATTAACCAACCATACACAGGATATCAAGGCCCTAAAATCACCTAAACAGATTGCTCTGATATTCTAATATTGCTATCCTGATAAGCAGAAAGTCAATTTTAAAATGATTTCATCCATTTACTGCAAAAATCTACATATATACAAAAGTTTGCATGCAAAGAATTTATACAGCACACACTTCTTTAAAAATTGGATGATGGATTGAAAATAGGAAAAAAACCTGAGTAGAGGTGCATTCTTTATTTGCCTGTAAAAGGCATGAAAAGTTACCATCAATCCGACAATATGACAAATCGCCATTTGTCAACACTGTACATTCAATTTCCCTCCCAACAAAAACATTATGATTGATGCAATGATTTACATTTCTTGACAAGGCGTTTTGTGAAGAAAAAAAAAAGTTGGAGAAGGGCATTACATAAATGATAACACTTACTGTCAGGGGTAATAGATGTGAAAGGAATTCATGGATTTGAAGATTTGTTGGTTAAATAGAAAAGTGAAAGCCCATTTTTTAAAATTAAGGTCTGATCCTAATGTAAATCACCACAATGCTTTTAGTGGGCCTATCTCGAGATTATGTCTCAAGAGTAATCTGCTGATCTTGCTATGGCTTCAAACCTTGTTTTAAAATCCTGAAAGAATAGAGCTCCAGTCTGAAAATAGCAGTAAATGTGATGAATGCAATGGTTTATGAGGGTTTTTTCTATAGATTTATGTGGGAATTAATTTATAAAAGTCAAGGGAACCATACTTGAGGGCATTAAAAAGATCAAAAATAAATGAAGACTTCTCAGTGTATCCTTATTTTACTGCATTATTTTTATACAAAGTAAAACTTTATTTACTGTGGAGCTGTGCTGAGTTTCTATCAGTATATAAATATTGCACTCCAAAAAATTTCTCTCTTTTATTTTATCACATAGATTTGAATAATATATATTATATATCATATATCGTAGCAGTTGGGGGTGTGAGATCAGGTAAAGAGACACTCCAAATGCAGGCTTCTTGTCACTCAGACATGTCAGCATCTTTATTTCCAAGCATAGAAGCTCTACAAACAAAATACAGCTTTCTTCAGCAGAAATAGGTCTTCATAAATGAAAGTTCACAGAACTATTACATTCCTGTACAGCCTCCTAGAGTACAGTCAGTTCAGATACAGGGTTATCTCTCTGTAGGTTAGAAGTCTCTCCTGGGAACACAGCTCCAGTATCAGCAGCAGAGCAGTATCCACACCATGCTGCTTCCAAGCCCAACACCTCATCATACTAGCTAGGGTTTTAAAGGGGTTATCCAGCGCTACAAAAACATGGCCACTTTTGCCCCTCTCTTGTCTCCAGTTCTTGTGCGGTTTGCGATTAAGCTCCATTTACTTCAATGGAACTGAGTTGGAAACCCCACCCAATCTGGAGTATACCTGCCTTGCCACATTAACCCATGCAACCTGCTCCTATATATATATATATATATATATATATATATATATCTTAAGTGTCTGAACAATTTTTTCTAGGAAAAGTTAGGGGTCACTAAGAAATAATGGCCAAGGCTTAGATACCCACTTGCATCCCTTATGGACTTTATTTGGGCCCCCTGGAAATAGGCAAGGGAACATTCTAGCCACAGATACAACTGTATAAAAATATTGACCTTGGCTTTATGGACTTGAAAGTTACAAATTTAAAATGACCATAAAGTTACTGGCTTTTTCTCACCTGAGGCAAAAGTTTATTTTGCTGCCCAAGCCCCGTACAAAGCAGAGTTGCTTTATGGCAAAAGGGACAGTTCACACAGAGCAAAACTGTCTCCACCGCGGAATCCCACCAGCCTCCGTGTCATACTGGTAGTCTATGGGAGGCTCGCGTGCCTCCTCTCTCTGTGTGGAAGAATGCACATGTCAATTCTTCCGAGTGGAGAGAGGAGGCGCGCGAGCCTCCCATAGACTGCCAGTATGACACGCCATGGAATTCCGCCAGTTTTACTCCGTGTGAACTCAAATCCTTACCAATTCTTCCATCAGCTAGCTTCACTCATGCTCAACAATGTGCTGGATTGACAAACATTGGCTTAGCATCTTTGGGTCGTCGTTTACATACAAGGACAATAAGATAACTGTAAAGGATAGTTCCACTGTTAAATTTTTAACTTTTCACTCCAGAGTACAGTATAATTCACAAATAACACTGATATATAGCATTGTGTGGTGTGCTCTGATCTTGAGTTACATCATGCCTTAGTCATTCTCATCCAGAATTGCATTAGGAATACTCTGGGCTACTTCCATAACTCCATATCTCCCAGAATGTTTCACTCATTGCCTTTAAAAAGCATACTTTGCTGATTTACATCAGGGCAAAAATCGTGAATCAGAATTGAATTTGAAACCCATCAGTACATTATTCTGGCCATAGGTTTAAGATGCCTGTCACCTGAGAACACTGATCAACTGCTCATGATCCCCCCCCCCAATACCTGCTGTTGGGGGGAATTTAAAAGTTATATGCAAATTATATGGTTGGCCAATTAGTTAGTTAGGTTGGTCAACTTTAATTTGATGTGTATAATAAAGGTGAAGTGTACCTGTCACTTGGAAAAAGTTTTTATCAATCACTAGAGTAAGCAGAGAGATAAATGTATGGCTGAGCACATTTTCCCTGCACTCCATCTCTGTGACTGAGACGGTCACATACACTTGCAGCAAGAGTCTATCTCAGTAACATGACACAGAGCTGGTGGAGAATGCACTTCTCTCATTCTACCAAATGGTTGGGGTCTGAACACCCGAACCCTGACCAAGTAAAACTTGTCAAAAGTTTTTTGAAGTGACTATTTTCATTCCCTGCATCTCCTGTTCTTTACCATACCATACCATAATTATCAATTATTAATAATTATTAATTATTTTGCACAACATTTACCCTGGAACAAATACTATTAATATTGTTTTTAATTCCACTATAGAAAATATATTTTTGGGACTTTATTAATGTTTTTTGTGTAGGTTAATATGCAAAAAAAGGGGTCTGTGCTTTAAAACACAGGAATAGCCAGATATCCATCTAGGAAACCTGTTGCCAAGGGGTTCCTCCCAGTGGGGAGAACACCAAACCACCCTGATACGTAGATCCCTTTTTTTGCATATTCAAATTTTGTAGAGGGCAATGTATCAATTGAGGCTCTTAAAGGAGTACTCCATTGGATTTTTTTCACTGATCTCTCTGAGCTCAGTGATTTTTGTATTTTGTTGGTCTGTTTTTCATTGCCCCCCTTAGCCATAATCCTGCTCCACACTGAAGAGGGGCAATACCCCTCTGTGGATGGATGTCTAGCTTTGGTAATCCCTTGTCATGTCACAGTACTTGCAACTGAGTTAGACTTTGATGCAAAAGGGCCCACCCTGGTACTTCCAAATTTGTGTCCCAATACTCGCAACTGAGTGGGATTTAAGGGGTTACATATAAGGGTGGTTGGGTGATCTCCCCACTGGGAGACACCCCATGGCAACAGGTTTCCTTCCCTGGAGGGATTTCCGTCTGTTACTGTGTTTGGAGACTCGCAACTGAGGCTCCTCGGACCCCTTTTTTGCATATTCAAATTTTGAAGGGGGCAATGTATTAATGGAGACTCTTGAATGAGTACTCCATTGTTTTTTTTTACACTGATCTCCCTGAGCTCAGTGATTGTTGTATTTTTTTTTTACTATAGATTTAATGTTTGTTTTTGGGTGTGGGAGGAAACCGGAGTACCCGGAGGAAACCCACGCAAACACGAGAACATAGAAACTCTTTGCAGATGTTGCCCTTAGTGGGATTTGAACCCAGGACCCCAGAGCTGCAAGGCTACTGTGCTAACCACTGAGCCACCGATTGTTGTATTTTTTGCGTAGGTTGTAGGGTAAAACTGTAACAAATTTCTGAGAAATCACTTATTTGCTCAAAAATGTATTGTGTTTTGCATAAAACTTTTACTTTCTTCAAACTACAAGATTTTTCGTCCGTCATTACCGATGGCCATCAAAAAGATGTCTGATATTTGCCAATGACGGCCATCATAATGATCATAATGGTCTTTGGCAATGAGGGCCAAAAAATCTTGTAGTGTGAACGTAGCCTTACATTAGTTTCCTTTAAAACCATTGATAAATCTCCCCAATTATTTACACCAAGTATGTTTTCCCATATATGAGTAGGTTGACATTCTAACATACACTTTTAGCCTACCAAGTTGCCTTTTTAATCTATATAATTATGTACTGGTAACCTGATAATTATTCATACAAACACAAGAGAGAATATCCTGTAAAGCGGAAAGCACAGTACTTAGGTTCTCACTGTTACATTTCCTCAATGAGAAGCGTAACATTTAATATAATTAATAGTTACTATAATGAAGAGCAAGTAGGTGTTCTTGACAGTGTAAATTATTGGAGGAATAAAAACATGATCATACGAAGATCAGTTTAACTGTGATATGTTGCTAGGATAGGGCGTCATAAATAGTCTCTAAGATAATTCTAAAAAGGTCAAACTGGAAATTTAGAATAACAAGGACATGATGATAATGTACTGTATATTTTTACAGCTTCTTCGAGGATTGCATGCTTAATATATCTTACTATCTCCACTGAAAGGTTTGTTATTGTAGATTTTTTCTTGTTTTAAACTTTATATCTCTGGACTTAATAAATACGCAGTGCAGCATTTGGAGTGCTAAAGTGCTGCTATTAATATAATTAGTGATCTGTGACATATTTAGTTACCCCTCTTTAAAACTTGTTTGCTTTGTACGATGGGAATTTAGCCACAGAAAAGGCCATTTGTAAAATGCAGACAAACATAAAAATTAGCAGCATATAGAATGTAGGAACATGGCACTTACCACTTGAAGTCTTCTCAGTTTCTTTATTTTAATTCATACAAATAAGGTGCATACACAGGTCTGCGAGAGGACTCCTTTGTGTTCACAGCGACAGCTGTTTCATGCCTATCCGGCACTTCGTTACGGCTGCGTAATGATGTCTTACGTATGTCTACGTCTTAAATAGCATCACTACTTGCTGATATAGACAAACAAAATATAGTGCAATTAAAAAACATTAAAAACACCTATACGAAGGCATTGAATTCATTTCTGTTGTTTAAACCAGTTGCATTAAAATGTGCTATCAGATAAGCTTCTCGTCTTAATAGGAGGACGTGCCTATCCCCGCCTCCCTCTGGTGTATATACACGTTCCAGTCCTGCAAACTTAAGGGAATTTTTCTCTCCTTTATGTGCTGAGTGTATATGTTCTATGAAGCTTGTTGAGCTTTTTCTAGTAATTAGAGAATGAAAATGTTCTTTTATTCTATAGTATAATTTTCTTTTAGTCTTCCCTATATAATAACGTTGACATATGCAAATTATTACATATACTACATAGGTAGTGTGGCATGTTATCAGCTGTTTGATATCCCTTTTTTTTTTTCATGAATTGCAAAAGTACAGAACCAGAAAAGATTGCAAGAGTACAGAACCAGAAGGGCAGAAAACAGCATGGGTCAATCAATTATATACTATCCATATATACAGTGCTTATAAAGTACTGTTGGTGCAGAAATTGTAAGTATTTGTACTCAAAGACCCATCAGTTACATAAAAAGAGAACGTTTTACTAAAAGTTTTTATAAGTGCAGAAATTTAAAATGAAATACTATAGAGTGCAAGCAAATAAACACTTTTGTCTTCCCAGGTAAAGATTTCAACAATCCCATCATGATAGTTTTTTCAAGTATGTACAGTGTTTTTGTTCCCTGGTATCCACTGGTCTGGTTAATACATTTTTTATTATTTGCATTAGGATTATGTGTTTATTTTATTTTTGCGTTTTTTTTTTTTTACTTTTACATTTTATTTTACTGTCTCTCTAGAGGACTTAACTGTCTGAGGATCTAATCTGATAGAAAACATACTCCAGTTCTGATTATGGTTAACTATCAGGATCAGAAAGTGATTCCAGTTCAGATAGCTGCAATGGGTGCCAAGTAGAGGTGAGAGAGTAGTAAAATATTTGAAAGCTCAAAATTCGATTCCAACAGACCGCAATGTTCGATCGAATATCGAACCCCATTAAAGTCTATGGGAGAAAAATGTTTGTTTCTTGGTGACCTCCAAGTGGTCAAATTTAGGTTTCCAAGTCCACAATAACACCTCAGAAATTGATGCACACACCTCTTGAATGCAACTGGGACAGCAGGTGAAGCATGCCTGGGTGCATCTAACATCTGGGCAAGTTGCAGCATTACACCACTATCACAGGTTCTCAACAATACACTCCAAACAGAATATATGGCAACAAGTGCCAGGTGTTTTACTGCTTTCAATGAGGTGCAGAGGGCAATCAATTACTGCAACAATTACTAACTAGGACAAAATAGTCCAACACAAGTCTATGCAACATAATTATAAGCTGCGTGACTGCCTGTCTGTGTCACTATCTGATGCTGCTAAACAGTCTATGCACTCTTAAAGGAAAAGTCCAGCAAAATTTGTTATTAAAGCATTGTATTGCCCCCAAAAAGTTATACAAATCACCAATATACACTTATTACCGGAAATGCACATAAAGAGCTTTTTTTCCCTGCACTTACTACTGCATCAAGGCTTCACTTCCTGGATAAAATGGTGATGTCACGACTCGACTCCCAGAGCTGTGCAGGCTGTGGCTGCTGGAGAGCATGAAGGCAGAGGGATGCTCAGTGTCCCTCCAGAGCCCTGTGTCCCTCAGTACCCCCGCCATCATCCTCTCCAGCAGCCACAGCCCGCACAGCTCTGGAAGTTGGGTTGTGACATCACCATTTTATCCAGGAAGTAAAGCCTTGATGTAGTAGTACTTAATGTGCATTTCCCAGAGCAGCTATATGCTGTCTATGCTGTGCAGTAGCCCTGATAAAGGCTTTTATGGTCTCTCTTGCCTACAATCTTCTAAAATCCTCACTGTCCCTACTCCAAAATCTATCCACTGAACTACCTGCAACACGTAAACATGTAACAAAAACAGTAGAGGGCTTCAAAAGCAGCCTAGACAAGTTCTTAGATCAAAATATCATAAATGCATATATATATATATATATATATATATATATATATATATATATATATATATATCCTATTATCATCCACCCCTTTCCCTGTATCCATCCCCTCCTTGTATATCCCCCTTCCCTGCATCCATCCCCTCCTTGGTTGAACTTGATGGACATGATTTTTTCTTTCCAACCGTATAAACTATGTAACTGTAACGTAAACTGAAGGAAGAAGTAGATACACTGCAGCCTATTCTTCACATTGAGCAGCAGCTGCTTGCCTGTCTGTAAGAATAAGCTGAGGCTAGTAGATGGTTGATTTGCTGATTATCTGCAGATAAATGCAGTGCTGTGTATAATTGTAGCCCTAAAAAAGGGCTTTTGGGGTTTTGCCTGCCTACAATTAGCTAAATCCTCACTGTCCCTGCTTCAGTCCTTCTCCCTGACTACCTTCAAGATGTTATCTGATGACAAGCTGGAAAAGCTAAGTTCTTATACTCTGGAGGTCACATGAGTAAGCTAGCCAATCTTGCGATGCCAGCGTGCTCCTAGGGCCTGTCACACCCCAACACCCCCCTGCATAGGTATTTGCTAGAAAAAGGTGCCAGGCAAGGTGGGAGAAAAACTAATTTTTACTGGATTTTTGGTCGAATGCTCGATCAAAAATGAGTATTTTGAATGGTGTAGTATTCGATCGAATAGCTACACGATAGAGTACTATTTGCTCATCTCTAGTGCCCAGCTGGGACCTGCTGCAGATAGCACTGGCTCAACTTTTGTACCTGCTCCATTCATGTCCATATTCAGAAACAGGGGGTTAAATTGGATGTGCCAACATATATTGACAGGAGGGGGTTAAAGAGGAAAATATTGACATTTCTCAACTTTGTTGATTTTACAAAAGGGACATTGTTAGACTAAGTACACACTTCACTTTTTTCTGGTTAATGTATACGTTTTATACACTTGAAAAAGTAAAAAAAAGTAAAAAAGTAAAAAAAAGTATGTTAAAGATTGTAAAAAAGATGCTGTATATGCCACACAGCAGAATCCATTTCCTATAGACTTAGGGTACTATTACATGGAACGATAATCGCCCGAATCGGCCCTATCCGGCCGATTATCATTCTGTGTAATAAACACAACGATCAGCCAATGATCGTTGTCATCAGCTGATCGTTGATATAGGTTCAGACCTATAATTGTCGGCCACGGACCATGGACCACTACTTGTAATAGCGGTGCGTGGCCTGCGGCTAACGATTTGCAAAAGAATACATTACCTATCCATGGTCCAGGGCTCCTCCTGCTCCTCTTCTCCCGGGGTCCTGCGCGCTGCAGCTTCAGAGCGGCCTGTCTTAGCTGACGGCCGCTCAGCCAATCACAGCCAATCAGCTAAGACATGCCGCTCTGAAGCTGCAGCGTACGGAGCCCGGGGAGAAGAGGAGCAGGAGGACCCCTGGACCCGGGATAGGTAATGTATACCCGTTTAGCAAGGGCTGCAAGGACATCGGTAACAATGGCTCTTCAGCCCTTGTTAAATGATTATCGGGCCCGCGTGATAGGCCCCGTAAACGAACGCCGATCTAGCCAATTGGCGCTCGTTTACATTTATTATTGGGCCCCTATCGGCCCATCTAATAGTACCCTTACATTTTAAGGCTGGGTTCACACTATGTATATTTCAGGCAGTATTTGGTCCTCATGTCAGGTCCTCATAGCAACCAAAAACAGGAGTGGATTGAAAACACAGAAAGGCTCTGTTCACATAATGTTGTAATTGAGTGGATGGCTGCCATATAACAATAAATAACTTCCATTATTTCAATACAACAACCGTTGTTTTAAAATAACAGCACATATTTGCCATTAAATGACGGCCATCCACTCAATTACAACATTATGTGAACAGAGCCTTTCTGTGTTTTCAATCCACTCCTTGTTTTGGTTGCTATACAGCCTCAAATATACAGCCTCAAATATACGTAGTGTGAACATAGCCTAAAAAACAAAACAAAAACAGAATGGATTGCAACATACATTTTTTAGTAATGCACAACGGCATGGTTGGACCACATTTTTGTGTATGTCAAAATTAAACATACTGTAATAGATCCCAGCCTTAGATACAGTACATTGTGTGGCAAATGTAGATGAGATATAAATTCTTTTCACATTCATACCTAGGGAACATACAATATTACCTTCTGTTGATTGGATGGAGCATCTTTGTGCCATTTTTGTAGTTTCAAGGTTGTCTTTAAATTAATAAATAACAATTTTTTTAATGACTTTAGTGTGATCTTGTCAACATTTGTCCTGACATATTTGGAAACCTATTTTGTACAAAAGCGACTCTATGAGAAAGGTGACTTTTACTCTAAATCCCTTAATGGTCTGCAGTGACTGATTGTGTGTTTTTGTAAAGTGTTTATAAGTATTTAGGAGGTTTAGCTGTAATCTCTTAGACAGTGGAAAGATATTTTTCATGTTCATCTTTAAGACACAAAGCTATTGTAAGACAGGATGCCAAGGACTTTTGAATGACAGTGTCTTCAATGGCTTTGTTAAAGGGTTTGGAGTAGTAAAGTTCTCTTCAGAAATAATTCCCTGAGTATATAATGCCTTTATGGAGAGTTTAACTGGCAAATAATAAGAAGTAAGGACATTTGTAGCATATGCATGTTACACAAATACATTGTGCATTTAATATTTCCTGCTTTTTGTGTTGTCATAATCCAGCAATCCAGTTCTTTATCTTCCACCCCTGCTGTGTCCCTGTAGAAGAACCAGTCTGGGACCTGCCCCTTTCCCAAAGTGCTTATTTTCTGCCCATATGCCATTTATTGCCTCTTTAGTGCACTATTGAAGAGACAATACGTGGTAAAATGGCACCAAAGGGGCTCTGAACAAATATTAACTAAATAGACAATGAACAGCATAGGGGTAATACTGTACAATACAAGGTCATGGAGTTCATTGTTTTTATATTGCCTACTGTATTTCCTATTTATTGTCTCTTTTGTATTATATGACCGATTCTTTTTTTTTTTTTTAATTGCGCTGTGATCTTTTTTTGACCGATTCTTACTCGTTACTAGTGTATAGATTTTAAAAATCAGTATATGCATAGCCACAATTGTATTTTCTTGCCAATGTTGGGCTATTGCCACTTTGGGGTTTCTCTGTTACTCCATTTACTAGTAATAAGGATGATGCACCATAATCTACAGGGATTGTGATATGGCGATATTTGATTGCAAGACTCCTGTATAGCAAGAATTGCTGTATTGCCCCAGCCTAATGCAGGAATTGGTAACTAGAGATGAGCTGACCTGAACTGTAAAGTTTTTGTCTGTGACCAAATCCCTGTGTTCAGGTACCCAGGCCCAAAAAAGGACTTCATCGCTGAAGACTGCGTTTGGATTGGCGTTCAGACCCAAATGCATCCATGCCAGCAAGGGAAGGGTTAATTGACCAACTTCTTTGCTGGGGGGGCACAGTGAAGAGGTGCATCAAATACACACCATTTGATGAGGATGGTGATTATATATTCCCTCTCCCCCCCCCCCACCCAAGGGAGGAAGGGGGTCATATCAGTCTAATGCTGGGTTTACACAGAGCGATAATTCGACCAATCGTACGATTAACTATTTCTAAGTAACGATTTTTCTTTTATAACGATCAGCGTTTAGATGGAACGATATATCGTACAGAAAATTCGTTTTCCGATCGTTTTGCGATCGCTTAAGCCTATCTCGCACATAGGTAAAATTAGTGAACGACTGTTTACACGGAACGATCGTCGAATTTTTTGCGAACTACGAACGGCGATTTAAGAACAAGTTAAAAGATCAAAATGAACGATTTCTTGCTCGTTCGATCGTTCGCTGCGTTTACACGTACAATTATTGTTCGAATTCGATTGTTATCGTGCAAATTCACACGATAATCGTTTCGTGTAAACCCAGCATAATGGTGCGTTTACACAGACAGATTTATCTGACAGATTTTTAAAGCCAAAACCAGGCACAGACTATAAAGAAAGAACAGGTTATAAAGGAAACACTGAGATTTCTCCTCTTTTCTAATCCATTCCTGGCTTTGGCTTCAAAAATCTGTCAGATAAATCTGTCTGTGTAAACACAGCATAACCCCCAGGGGATTAAGTAGAGATTCATAGTAAGCATTAATTAACCCCCTGGGATCCATACTGTTAGCCCTTTTACCAGTTAACTCTTAACTAAGTAAAGATAAAAGGACAACACACAATTAATTTTTTTATTGAAATAAAAACACATTCCTCATTGACCATTTTAATATAGTAAATCTTCTAGGACCTGTCAAGTTATATTTTTTGCAAATACATTCACTCTGCCTTCTTCTCCTGATATCCTGCTCTGCTCCATTGTTGTCAGATCGTTGTCTAGGTCTAGGTCACAGACTCTCTGCTTTAAAAATGGTGGTCTGGCTGGGGTATATATGTATATATATATGAAGCTGGGTGCCAGCTGTAAACCAAGGAAGATCCGGTACACAAATATGCTTGAGAAAAGTCTCAATTGTAAGACTAAAACAGCGCATAATCTGTCACATGGATTGCATGAACCACTTTTAATTTTCTACATATTTTGGAATGCTGCAGTACTTTGCTCTGGATATATATACATATATTTATAAAGATGAGCGAGTACTAAGATCCTTGAATCCTCGCTACTCCAGTATTTTCAAATGCTTGATTCGAAAATTGAACCCCATTAAATTAAATGGGGGACTAAAGTATTTTTTTGGGGCCTCCTGTTTGGCAGAACGGAGGGTGTCTGGTGTACCTGGAAACCTCAGAAAGTGATGGAAACACCATGGAAATGGAACTGTCACAGTAGGTGGAGCATGCAGTGATGCTTTAAAGACTCTCAGGTCCGTGAATTACACCACTTTTACAGACTGATGCACCCACTTCAAGATACAGAAAAATCCAATTTAAAGTTGGGAAAAAGTAAAGAAGCACTCTTTCTTGTACATTTAAGCTATGTTCACATTACATATTTTTTTCGTATTTCTAGGGCTGTTGTTGCTGATTGCTACTACGGCTGTAGTAAATACCGAAAAATATGTTGGCTTGCTGTCTATGGGGACCCGGCCAGAGCGTATACACATAGTATACGCTCTGGCCGGGACCCCTGGCGGCGCAGCAAACAACTGACATGTCAGTTTTTTGTGGCTGCTCTTCATTGAAAATGATGTAATTACCTGTATACTGAACACTTGCACATATATACTGAGTCTTGAAAGTGTATTGTATCACTGCTTGAAAATGCTACACTATGAGCCAAAACGCAGCACTGGTGTGTTTAAAGTGACTCTGTACCCACAATCTGACCCCCCTCCCCCCAAACCGCTTGTACCTTCAGATAGCTGCTTTTAATCCAAGATCTGTCTTGGGGTCCGTTCGGAAGGTCATGCAGTTAATGTCATAAGAAAAAAAAACTTTTAAACTGGCAGCCCAGTGCCCTTTGGCCGTGGCTTAAATTGTGTATGCATTAGGCTGGTATAACCTCTCTGTCCCTCCTCCCCGCCCTCCTCATCATTAGGAATGCTCTATACAGATTGCCTCCTATTCATCAGCTGTGTCAGCACGGCACATGGGCTGGATAGTTAAGGCACCTGTGTAGTTTTCACTGCAGAGGAATAGGAAAAATGGTGAGGAGGGTGGGGAGGAGGGATGGAGAGGTTGTGCTAGCCTAATGCATACACAAACTAAGCCACGGCCAAAGGGCACGGGGCTGCCAGTTTAAGGCTGGGTTCACACTATGTATATTTCAGGCAGTATTTGGTCCTCATGTCAGGTCCTCATAGCAACCAAAACCAGGAGTGGATTGAAAACACAGAAAGGATCTGTTCACACAATGTTGAAATTGAGTGGATGGCCGCCATATAACAGTAAATAACGGCCATTATTTCAATACCACAGCCGTTGTTTTAAAATAACAGCAAATATTTGCCATTAAATGATGGCCATCCACTCAATTACAACATTATGTGAACAGAGCCTTTCTGTGTTTTCAATCCACTCCTGGTTTTGGTTGCTATACAGCCTCACAAATACAGCCTCAAATATACATAGTGTGAACCCAGCCTAAAAGTTGTTTTTTTTACGACATTAACTGCATCACCTGCTAAACAAACCCAAGGACAAATCTTTTATTAAAAGCAGCTATCCAAAGGTACAAGCGGTTTGGGGGGTCAGATTGTGGGTACAGAGTCACTTTAAAGTGAAGTTCTTTGGATGTGCTGTCTCTACATTGCCTCTTTGGAAAAAAGAAAAAGAAATCCTCCTACACCTTTTTAAAGCTGACCCATCTGTCACTATCTCCTCCTTCATTTCTGACAATTATAGATGCCACAGACTAGAGGGAACTCAAATTATACCCACCGGTTACTGTCATTGCGTGTTTGTGACGTGGTCAGATCCATCCTGTTTAAATTGGTGACCCTGTTAAAAACTGTGAGCAAGAGCCTGTTGTGACCCTGTTAAAAACTGAGCAAGAGCCTGTTTTGACCCTATTAAAGACTGAGCAAGAGCCTGTCGTAACCCTGTTAAAAATTGTGAGTGGGAGCTTGTTGTGACCCTCTTTTTAACTGTGGGTAAGAGCCTAGTGTGACCCTTTCAAAAATTGTGGGGGCAAGAGCCTTGTGTGACCCTCTCGAAAACTGGGGGTGGGTGCAAGGCCTTCTACCCTGCTATTTGGAGACTTTGCTGACATGTGCCGACACATGCTCTGACGATGGGCAGCCTGATACTGGTGGCTTCCCTCCTGATCTTCACACAGTACAGTTTGCAAAAGACAAAACGTTTGTCTTCTGCATTGTTATCAAAATAATGCCTTATGGCAGAATGGCAGAAGACACCCGACCAAACTGCAAACTGGGAGCAGTGGTCCATGTTCTTCTTTCATGTTCTTATTTTTCCTTAGCAGCAGACTGTTTCAACTTGCCCAGGCCCATGGCTTGTGCCCTCACACTCATAAGTATGCCCATGTCCTCTCTCTCTACCATTTATACAAGTCTTTCCCCTATTTTCAGCAGCTTACATACAGTATAAAACGGTGTATACTTAACTGTTATGACACTGGGAGAATGGGGAAAAAAGACTATTGTGGTGGACCAAAATGGTGCGAAAAAGCAACTTTATTGATATTGACATAAAGTGCAAAGAAGTGATAAATAATTAATCCAAATCTGTGCAGTAAGAGTACAAAAGGTTCTGATAGGCTAAGGTACTGTCGGGAGGCAGCCCTACTGCCTAGAGATGTGTGATGTAGATATGATCAGAAGATCAAGATGATTCTATCTAGTAAGTATACGGCAAGAAATTACATATGATTTAGTATGGCTGAAATGAGTACACTTTTTACTGCAGCATGAAATAACAGAGATCCTTCACAGGTTTTCACTTCCATATGATGTAGTATGGCTCAAGTGAGTACACTTATTTCTACAGTATAAAATAACAGAGATCCTTCACAGGTTTCTACTTCCAGCGCATTTCCCCTAAGTAGTGTGCATAGGTTCATCAGGGAATGATGTGGAGATACTGTAAATGATGTCCTCAGTAGGGATATCTCAAGATGAATGCCATGGTCTTACAGATAAAAGGATAGCAGTATTCGCAGGTCCTGATGTGAGTTGATGATGATCTCATGTATAGTCCAATAGTCAGGTCCATAAGTAGGACCAACAGATGTGTTGGTTAGTGGTTTGTAGTAGAGATTAATGGTTCTGCGTTTAGTGGTTAGGCACACATAGTCCGGGTTTCTACCATGTTATCGATAAGCATGATGTATATCAGGGGTCCTCAACTGGCGGACCGCGGTCCGAACCCGGACCGCGGAGGCCAGCTGTCCGGACCCCTGGTCAGACCTCCTAACCGCCCCGGATCCGGTCCGTCCCGCTCCCCACCGCACTGTCTCCCGCCCCATAGGCGTACTGTCCTTAGATGTCAATACGCCTGTGGGGCTGGGGGCAGTGTCGGTCCGGCCCCCGGCTGATACGCGCTCTTTGGGGATGTCCCGGGGATTCCCCAGCAGGGCGCGCACCACAGACCTCAGTGTACGCTGCCGGCCTGCACTTCCGGGAAGGACAGGCCGGCAGCGTACGCTGAGGTCTGTGGTGCGCGCTCTGCTGGGGAATCCCCGGGACATCCCTACAGAGCGCGTATCAGCCGGGGGCCGGACCGACGGGAAGAGACGAAGACAGCCGCAGCGGGGAACGAGGTGCTAGGTGAGTTGTTTTTGTTATTTTTTTTTTTCTGTCTGGGGGGCATCTACAAGGGGAGAGCGCACAGGTGGACTATATACTACAGGGGGGACCTCACAGGGGGCTATATACTACTGAGGGGGCTATATACTACTGGGGGGAGCGCACAGGGGGCTATATGCTACAGGGGGGACCTCACAGGGGGCTATATACTACTGAGGGGGCTATATACTACTGGGGGGAGCGCACAGGGGGTTATATACTACAGGGGGGACCTCACAGGGGCTATATACTACAGGGGGAAAGCACAAGGGGGGCTATATACTACAGGGGGGGACCTCACAGGGGGCTATATACTACTAGGGGGAGAGCACAGGGGCGCTATATACTACTGGGGGGAGCTCACAGGGGGCTATATACTACAGGGGGACAGCGCACGGGGGGGCTATATACTACAGGGGGTGCTCACAGGGGGCTATATACTACTGGGGGGAGCTCACAGGGGGCTATATACTACAGGGGGAGAGCACAGGGGGGCTATATACTACTGGGAGGAGCTCACAGGGGGCTATATACTACTGGGGGACAGCGCACAGGGGGCTATATACTACAGGGGGAGAGCGCACAGGGGGGCTATATACTACTGGGGGGAGCTCACAGGGGGCTATATTCTACAGGGGGAGAGCGCACGGGGAGGCTATATACTACTGGGGGGAGCTCACAGGGGTCTATATACTACAGGGGGAGAGCGCACAGGGGGGCTATATACTACTGGGGGAGCAACAGGGGGCTATATACTACTGAGGGAGAGCGCACAGGGGGGGCTATACACTACTGGGGGAGCAACAGGGGGGCTATATACTACCAGGGCAGTCACCCCCTTTGTACCTAATATCAAAGGGCTGGTGAGAGAGAAAAAAATGCCAGTTTTCCCGCTAATAAGCAGCAATTCTGTATATAAATAGTTGAACGTTTGTGACAAAGTAACAAAACACGTTTCCTACTGATGTTCAGCTCGGACCTTCACCTGACAATAGACCCCGGTAAGTGGACCTTCACTAAAAGTTGTTGAGTACCCCTGATGTATATATTAGATACTAGAGATCACGAACATTACTGGTGATATGTCACTGGTGATGTGTCACTGATTGGTATCACTGATAGAAGTGCCTCCAAAGAGACGGGGGGGGGGGGGGATGTCTCCTGATCAGGCAGATAAGGATGATCTGGAGCACACGGTCCGCATGACACTGGCTAGACTGTATAGCACTGGTACTATACTGTATGGCAGATGATTTGGGGTTTGCAATTCTTGGATAGAAGTATGTATACTATTGTCAGCAATGAAGTGTAGCACAATATACACTCACCGGCCACTTTATTAGGTACACCATGCTAGTAACGGGTTGGACCCCCTTTTGCCTTCAGAACTGCCTCAATTCTTCGTGGCATAGATTCAACAAGGTGCTGGAAGCATTCCTCAGAGATTTTGGTCCATATTGACATGATGGCATCACACAGTTGCCGCAGATTTGTCGGCTGCACATCCATGATGTGAATCTCCCGTTCCACCACATCCCAAAGATGCTCTATTGGATTGAGATCTGGTGACTGTGGAGGCCATTTGAGTACAGTGAACTCGTTGTCATGTTCAAGCAGAAATCGAGACTCATCAGACCAGGCAACGTTTTTCCAATCTTCTACTGTCCAATTTCGATGAGCTTGTGCAAATTGTAGCCTCAATTTCCTGTTCTTAGCTGGAAGGAGTGGCACCCGGTGTGGTCTTCTGCTGCTGTAGCCCATCTGCCTCAAAGTTGGACGTACTGTGCGTTCAGAGATGCTCTTCTGCCTACCTTGGTTGTAACGGTTGGCTATTTGAGTCACTGTTGCCTTTCTATCAGCTCGAACCAGTCTGCCCATTCTCCTCTGACCTCTGGCATCAACAAGGCATTTCCGCCCACAGAACTGCCGCTAACTGGATGTTTTTTCTTTTTCGGACCATTCTTTGTAAACCCTAGAGATGGTTGTGCGTGAAAATCCCAGTAGATCAGCAGTTTCTGAAATACTCAGACCAGCTGTCAGCAACGGCAAACACAACCAGACAGTGGGCCCTGATTTAATCCCACCCACTGTCCCTGCCTAATTGCCTCAGTCGACCCTAGACGGTCGCGGACAACCACGAAGACGTTCCCTGTACTGAATACGTGGAACACAAAACACGACAGACGGACAAAACACAATAGAGAGTAGTCAACACAGCCAGATCAAACCACACGGGCAACGCAGTACAGAATCGGCAAGCAAAGAATAGTCACAGGTCAGGCGGAGGGTCAAGAACACGAGAAGACAAGCAGAAAGGGATATAGGAAAGGGAACGCTGGGACGGAGCAGGGGAGCTGGGACTAGACGAACTAATAGCCAGCGATACCCTGCTGGCAATACAAACATTTTATACTGGACCAGGAGCCCGGACCAAAGGCTGATTGGTCCGGCCTCCTGAGTCCAGTCTCACTGCAGCTGGTGCACTGCAGGCTGAGCGGCCGGGCGACCTGTCACTCAGCCTGAGTGCAAGACACTTCAGCTGCGAGCCGGCCGGCTGACGATCACGTGACCCCACGGCGTCCCCGGTTGCTAGGGACGCCGTCGGGTCTCCGTGACGTCACTCGGCTCCGGCGGGCGGAGCAGCGGCGCGCTCCTGAGCCGTCAGCCGGAGCCGAGCTAGAGGAAGACGCCGCTGGATCCGGACAAGGTAAGTTCCTGACACTACCCCCCTTCTTATGAGGGGCCTCAGGACCCTTATCCATTGGCCCGGGCTTAGACGGATTTTGCGTATGGTATAGTCGGATCAGTCGAGGAGCGTGCACGTTCCTAAGTGCCACCCAAGTACGCTCCTCTGGTCCATAACCCCTCCAGTGGACCAAATACTGTAATGATCCCTGTACCCAACGTGAATCTAGAATTTTCTCCACCTCATACTCCAATTCACCCTGAACGACCACGGGGGCAGGAGGAGGTGATGGAAACATCGGCGGTACATATTTTTTTAACAGAGCTTTGTGAAATACAGAATGAATTCTAAGAGATGCAGGTAATTTAAGTCTGAAAGTAACTGGGTTAATGATTTCCACTATAGTATACGGCCCAATGTATTTGGGCGCCAGTTTTCCCGATTGTACCCTTAATTTAAGATTCCGAGTAGAAAGCCAGACCTTATCACCTACTGCATATAGGTGGCCAGATATGCGTCTTTTGTTAGCGAATTTTTGGTAGGACTCTTGGGCTTTAACCAAGCTCTGATGAGCTTGGGCCCAAACTGTGCACAGTTTAGAAAAGATTGTCTCAGCTGAGGGATTGACAGACTCTGCAGAGTGAACGGACGAATACCTGGGATTGAAACCATAATTACAAAAAAACGGTGACATATTAGTAGAACGTTGTTCATGATTGTTGATAGCAAATTCGGCTAGAGGAATGAAATCTCGCCATTTATCCTGCGTATCAGCTATGAAACATCTCAGGAATTGTTCCAAAGACTGGTTGGTTCTCTCAGTTTGTCCATTCGTCTGAGGATGGAAAGCCGACGAGAAGGACAAAGAGATTCCCAGCTTCCCACAGAACTCCCTCCAGAATTTGGCCACAAACTGGACACCTCTGTCGGAAACAATATTCTCCGGGACACCATGTAACCGCAGAATATGACCGATAAACAACGTGGCCAATAAACGAGCACTAGGGAGTTTACGCAGGGGAACAAGGTGACACATTTTGGAAAATCGGTCCACCACTACCCAAATGACAGTTTTACCCCTAGATACTGGTAAGTCGGTAATAAAGTCCATAGATATATGTGTCCAAGGTCTCGTAGGGATCGGCAAGGGATGCAACAATCCCTCCGGTGGCCTACGGGGAACCTTGGACCTAGCACAGACCTCACATGCTTCCACAAACGATTTGACATCTCGGGCCCAAGTTGGCCACCAGAAATGGCGCGAGAGCAAGTATTTAGTACCTGCTATCCCTGGATAACCTGCCAACACGGAACTATGGATCTCTTCCAGGACCCGGAGGCGAAGGTTCGGTGGCACAAATAGGAGGGAGTCAGGAGTGTTATGGGGGGCCAAATCCTGAGATTCAGCCACGAGAGCAACCAAGTCAGGTTGTAAGACAGACACCACAATCCCTGGTTTCAAGATCGTATCGACCTGTTTCTCAGGAATGTTCCCTGAATCAAAACTGCGAGAGAGGGCATCAGCCCTAATATTACGAGAGCCAGGTCGATATGTGATCTCAAAGTCAAACCTAGTAAAGAACAGGGCCCATCGGGCCTGACGTGGAGAGAGTCTTTTGGCAGTATCCAGATAAATGAGATTCTTATGATCTGTTAACACTGTGACTCTATGTTTGGCCCCTTCCAAGAAATGCCTCCACTCATCAAATGCCATTTTAATGGCCAATAATTCTCTATTCCCAATATCGTAGTTGCGTTCCGCTTGGGAGAACTTCCTCGAGAAGTACGCAACTGGCCGAAGCTGAGTAAGAGTGTCAGTTCCCTGAGATAGAACTGCTCCCACCCCCACCTCGGATGCGTCCACCTCAACAATAAAAGGGCGCTCGAAGTCGGGTTGGGCTAGTACTGGAGCTTCTGAAAAACATTGCCGAAGGGTGTCAAACGCCTGTATTGCCTCTGTGGACCAGTGTACCAGATCCGCCCCTTTCTTAGTAAGATCTGTGAGGGGTTTAGCTATAACTGAGAACCCCTTAATAAATTTCCGGTAATAATTAGCGAAACCTAAAAACCTTTGTAAGGCCTTCAGGTTATTAGGTCGTTCCCATTTTATGATGGCCGCTACTTTAAGGGGGTCCATACCAAAAGAATTGGGGGTGATTCTATAACCCAAAAACGAGACCTCCTGGATACCGAATTGGCACTTTGACACCTTGGCGTAAAGATTATTTTGTCTCAGAAGCTCCATTACCGTGCGGACTTGTTTTACGTGGGAAGACCAATCTGAGGAGAAAATCAAAATGTCATCGAGGTAGACAACTAGAAAACGTCCAAGGTGCTCACGGAAGATATCATTAACAAAGTGTTGGAAGACCACCGGGGCATTGCATAACCCAAAGGGCATAACAAGATATTCGAAGTGGCCCTCTGGGGTATTGAATGCGGTCTTCCACTCGTCACCTTCCCTGATTCTGATTAAATTATAAGCCCCCCGTAAATCAATCTTGGAAAACCATTTAGCGCCCACAATTTGATTAAACAAGTCTGGAATCAACGGTAGGGGGTGTTGGTTTTTCACAGTGATCTTGTTCAGTTCCCGGTAGTCGATACAAGGCCGGAGACCCCCATCCTTTTTGCCTACAAAAAAGAAGCCAGCACCCATGGGAGAAGAAGATGGACGTATGTGGCCTTTGCGTAAACTGTCCTTTATGTATTCTCGCATGGCTTCTCTTTCGGGGCAGGACAAATTGAATATTCGACCTCGGGGGTATCTGGAACCGGGAACTAAATCAATGGTGCAATCATACCGTCTATGAGGTGGCAACCCATCCACTGCTTGTTCATCAAAAACATCGGAATAATCTAACAAAAATTCGGGAATCTCTCCCTCCGCCGGGGAACACCCAGCAAGGGAAACTGCGATACAATGTGATGCACACCCAGGCCCCCACCGCACAAGTTCCCTTTTGGACCAATCAAAAACCGGGTTATGGGCATCCAGCCAGGGTAACCCCAGGATAACATCAGACGACAGATTATGCATAACAAGAAAATCTAGGTTTTCCACATGGACAGACCCTACTTTAACTTCCATGGAAGGGGTCCTATACCGTACATCCCCCTGAGAAAAGGGAGCAGAGTCTGCTCCAGTGACACCAACTGGACGCTGGAGCAGCAAGGGACATACCTCTAAGCCTGAAAAAAACATGGGGTTAATGAAATTGGCTGAGGATCCAGAATCGATCTGGGCATACCCACTAATACATTTACCTCCCAACACCAAGGAAATGGGCAACAACAGTTTATTTTTGAAGGATACCTGAGCGCCTGAGAGACCCCCTCGATAATCTCTCAGGCGTTGAAGTTTTCCGACGAAGATCTTGGCTTGTTGGGACACTGCCGAACCTGGTGTCCTGTCTTTCCACAGTAGAAGCACAGCTTATTCTGCAGACGATGGGCTCTTCGGGCCTTGGCATCGGTGGAGTCTACCTGCATCGGCTCCTCAAAAGGGGGTGAGACAGAAAGGGGAAGTTTGGGGAACGGAACAGGAGAGATAGGGGTTTTGTGATGGTCAGGAGTACTTTCTCCCTTTGTCGATCCCTTAGTCTACGGTCCACTCTGATCGCTAATGTCATGCTCTCTTCGAGCGAGTCGGGAGTGGGGTATGCTACTAGCATGTCCTTCAATCGGTCACTAAGACCCTCCCGAAACTGAAACCGGAGGGCTGGGTCGTTCCACGTGGAGAGACAGCTCCACTGCCTGAACTCAGAGCAGTACTCTTCCACTGGACGGCGACCCTGTCTTAACCCAGTTAACTGACGTTCGGCATTGGCTGCACAGTCTGGGTCGTCATACAGCAACCCTAGTGAACCAAAGAACTGGTCGGTGGTCCTTAGGTTAGGGGAGTCAGGGGGTAGAGAAAAAGCCCATTCCTGCGGGGGTCCTTGGAGGAGGGACATGATGATACCCACTCTCTGGGTCTCATCTCCTGAGGAGCGTGGCCGTAACCTAAAAAACAATTTGCACCCCTCCCGAAAAGTATGGAATTTAGTACGGTCCCCCGAAAATTTATCAGGGAGCTGGACGGGTGGTTCGGGAGGTAATGGGGAGGTTACAGTGAGCTGTCGTGATGTCGTCTCCTGATCCTGGACTCTCATAGCAAGTTCTTGGACCATGGTATTAAGTTGCTGCATCTGGTCCACGATATTGGACATGGCGGTCCTGTCGTCCATGGGGCAATAGACAGTATAGGGCTGGCTATTCTGTCAGCAACGGCAAACACAACCAGACAGTGGGCCCTGATCTAATCCCACCCACTGTCCCTGCCTAATTGCCTCAGTCGACCCTAGGCGGTCGCGGACAACCACAAAGACGTTCCCTGTACTGAATACGTGGAACACAAAACACGACAGACGGACAAAACACAATAGAGAGTAGTCAACACAGCCAGATCAAACCACACGGGCAACGCAGTACAGAATCGGCAAGCAAAGAATAGTCACAGGTCAGGCGGAGGGTCAAGAACACGAGAAGACAAGCAGAAAGGGATATAGGAAAGGGAACGCTTGGACGGAGCAGGGGAGCTGGGACTAGACGAACTAATAGCCAGCGATACCCTGCTGGCAATACAAACATTTTATACTGGACCAGGAGCCCGGACCAAAGGCTGATTGGTCCGGCCTCCTGAGTCCAGTCTCACTGCAGCTGGTGCACTGCAGGCTGAGCGGCCGGGCGACCTGTCACTCAGCCTGAGTGCAAGACACTTCAGCTGCGAGCCGGCCGGCTGACGATCACGTGACCCCACGGCGTCCCCGGTTGCTAGGGACGCCGTCGGGTCTCCGTGACGTCACTCGGCTCCGGCGGGCGGAGCAGCGGCGCGCTCCTGAGCCGTCAGCCGGAGCCGAGCTAGAGGAAGACGCCGCTGGATCCGGACAAGGTAAGTTCCTGACACCAGCCCTTCTAGCACCAACAACCATGCCACGTTCAAAGGCCCTCAAATCACCTTTCTTCCCATACTGATGCTCGGTTTGAACTGCAGGAGATTGTCTTGACCATGTCTACATGCCTGAATGCACTGAGTTGCTGCCATGTGATTGGCTGATTAGAAATTAAGTGGTAACGTGCAGTTGGACAGGTGTACCTAATAAAGTGGCTGGTGAGTGTACAACGGCATATGCTCAGTCACCACCACTACACTGTTGCACTATGACACTGTTTGTTTGTTTGTTTTTTCCCTAGTACTAAAAAGGACTTTTGGAAAGTTGTGGATATTACAGACTATTACTAGATATATACCAGTATACTATTCTGTACAATACATGTATGTTGTATGGAATTAGCCTTTGTCCAGTCTCACTAACAGTTCTGAAAAGTACTTCTGGATAGTTATGGATATAACAGGCTTTTTCTAGCTATATACTAGTATACTATTTCGTACAATATTGGTATATTGTATAGGAATCTACAAGGGCATTTGTTTGAGTATCAAGTACTTTCGAGTACCCCCATACTCGAAAAGTTAGCTGTTTGCTCATCTCTAATATTTTACAGTATATAGAATATCTCTAAATCTACATTATAGCTGTATATACACTACACAGACCAATGTTTTTAGAGCAGAGTGGTGGTCTATAACCTAGACAATGATCTGCCAACAATGGGAGGGAAAGAGGGGTCATAGAAGAAGGAGACATGTTTCCCAAATGAATGTATTTGCAATAATGTTTAACTTAATGAGCCCTACTAGTTTAACTATGTTATTTGAGAGGATAATTCCCCTTTAAATAGTGTCTGAAACAACAAAGTTTGAGTTACTCATTGTTTTTAAAAATGAAAAATAACAGGTTAAAGGTATAAAATATATACATAGCATAGCAAAATTGCTTTTTAAAACATTTTCCTTTCTGAACATGCTGTTTCTTGCAGTAAAGAAGAACTAATATTTCCATATAAGACAGGCCATTCATCTTATATTTTCTAAGTCAAGTGCAGCTTTAAACAACTGAGTATTAACATTACTGTCAGGAAAGATATTAATGTCAAAGAAAATCTACCTTGTGCTGTCTATTTTTTACTCCAAGACCATGACCCTTTCAGACTAGGAGACTGGCACTGTGATTGTGTACTGCTAGTCACCTGGAAAGCTTTCTCTTTACAACACTTTATTGGTAATCACACACAGGCAGACCATCATTTACTGTGGCCTGTACATTATTATGTCAGATGGAAGCCATTACATTTTGCCAGGTTGACTCCCGTCTTCCCCAACTACAAATCATCAGTGTGTTGCTTTAACAATTTCTATACTCACCTGAGCAAAGTGATACATGTGAATTGGCTCAACAAAACCATTCTAACTTCATTCTGGATCAGCAAGGCAATTAACCCCTAGACGACTTAGGACGTAACGGTACGTCCTGGAAGTCTGGGCCAGGATGAACAAGGACGAACCGGTACGTCCAGAGCTATGAAGCGCGCTCCGGAGCGGAGCACGCTTCATAGCAGGTGGGGGCCGGCTGCAATCAGCAGCCAGCACCTCACCGTTAATGACAAGCTGCAGCGATCGTGCTGCAGCGTGACATTAACTCACGGCCGTTGCGTTTAAGTGTAAGTGACGGGAAGAGTCCCCTGTCACTTACCGATCGGGATTCCCGCAGTGTGACTGCGGGGGTCCTGATCGTTAAAACGGAACGCCGGAGGTCTCTCACCTGCCTCCGCGCGGTCTGATCGGCGCTCTGGTAACTGAGCCTGCACAGGCAGGCTCAATAAGCAGAGCACCGATAACACTGATCAATGCCCTACCTATGGCATAGCAATGATCAGTGTAAAAATCAAAGTATTGTATGTACAAGTCCCCCAAAAGGACTTCAAATGTGTAAAAAAAAAAAAAAAGTTAAAAACACCAATATACTACCCCAAAGCCCCTCCCCCAATAAAAGTTAAAATCACCCCCCTTTCCCGTTATATAAATAAAACATATAAAAATAAATAAATAGATAAACATATAATATACCGTAGCATGCCTAATTGTCAGATCTATTAAAATATAACAAGGGTCATTGCGAACGGCGTACACAAAAAGAGGGAAAAATGTGTGCGAATTACCGATTTTATGTTACATTATATTTAAAAAAAAATCAATAAAAAGTGATCAAAACAACTGATCTTCACAAATATGGTATTAATAAAAACTAGAGATCATGGTGGAAAAAATTACACCCCATACAGCCCCGTAGATGTAAAAACAAAAGCGTTATAAGCGTCAAAATAGGCCCATTTTATTAATAATTAACCCCTTCCCCCAATATGACGTCCAGGGACGTCATGAAAAGCAGTGGCAGAACGCATCATGACGTCCCTGGACGTCATGCTTTCCCTGCCTCCCCCCTCTGTCCCTAGGTGAGATCGGGCAGCAGGAGGAGGCTGTCACACAGCCTCCTCCTGCTGCCACTGCTCGGAGGGGAGCCGTGCTCCCCCCCTCGGGCAGTTAACCCCATAAACGGCGTGGTCAATGCGTCCGCAGCGTCTATGGGGAGATTCAGATTCAGTGATTCAGAACGCTGCCTCCCCCCACCGCCACTCAATGTGTGTCCCCTGGCCCCCTCCCCTCGTCCCCCGATACCGGCGGATCGCCGCTATTACCGTTTTAGCGGCGATCCGCCAGTACCGGGCAATACCGGCGCCGCCGATAGCTTTCATCTCCCCCTCAGACCCCAGATCAGCCCCCCGATCACCCTACCCGGGCGGCCATCAGATCCAAGATGGCCGCCCCCATCCCTAGCCCCCCCAAATTACCCGTAACCACCGCAGGTTGCCCATATCTGCCCCAGATTGCCCGTATCCGCCCTAGATTGCACGTAATCACCGCACGTTGCCCATAACCACCGCACGTTGCCCATAACCACCGCACGTTGCCACTAACCACCGCACGTTGCCACTAACCACCGCACGTTGCCACTAACCACCGCACGCTGCCACTAACCACCGCACGCTGCCCATAACCACCGCACGTTGCCACTAACCACCGCACGTTGCCACTAACCACCGCACGTTGCCCATAACCACCGCACGCTGCCCATAACCACCGCACGTTGCCAATAACCACCGCACGTTGCCACTAACCACCGCACATTGCCTATAACCACCACACATTGCCCATAACCACCGCACGTTTCCCATAACCACCGCACGTTGCCCATAACCACCGCACGTTGCCTGTAACCACCCCAAATTGCCAGTGAGCCCCTCCAGATGGTCCGTAATCAGCCCCGATTGCCCGTAACCCCCCCATATTGCACGTAACCACTGCACGTTGCCTCTAACTCACACACGTTGCCAGTGACCCCCTCCAGATTGCCCGTAACCACACCAGATTGCCGTAACCACCCAAAATTACATGTACCCACCCCTGATTACCTATAAGCACTTCAGTTTATCCGTAACCACCCCAGATTGTCTGTAACCACCCCATGTTGCCCGTAACCACCGCAGATTGTCTGTAACCACCCCATGTTGCCCATAACCACCGCAGATTGTCTGTAACCCCCCCAGGTTGCCCCTAATCACATGTAATTCCCACCAGATTCCCTTTTGACCACCGCACGTTGCCTATAACCACCGCACGTTGCCCATAATCACCGCACGTTGCCCATAACCGCCGCACGTTGCCCATAACCGACGCACGTTGCCTGTAACTACCCCAAATTGCCAGTGACCCCCTCCAGATGGTCCGTAATCAGCCCCGATTGCCCGTAACGCCCCATATTGCACGTAACCACCGCACGTTGCCTCTAACCACTGCACCTCTAACTCACACACGTTGCCAGTGACCCCCTCCAGATTGCCGTAACCACCCAAAATTACATGTACCCACCCCTGATTACCTATAAGCACTTCCGTTTATCCGTAACCACCCCAGATTGTCTGTAACCACCCCATGTTGCCCATAACCACCGCAGATTGTCTGTAACCCCCCCCAGGTTGCCCCTAATCACATGTAATTCCCCCCAGATTGCCTCTAACCACCGCACGTTGCCTCTGACCACCACATGTTGCCTCTGACCACCGCACGTTGCCCCCGACCACCGCACGTTGCCCCGGACCACCACACGTTGCCCCCGACCACCGCACGTTGCCTCCGACCACCGCATGTTGCCCCCGACCACCGCACGTTACAGGTTCCCATCCCAGATTACCTATAAGCACTTCAGTTTATCCGTAACCACCCCACGTTGCCCGTTACCACCCCACGTTGCCCGTAACCACCGCAGGTTGCCCGTAACCACCGCAGGTTGCCCATAACCACCCCAGATTATCCGTAACCACCCCACATTACCTGTAATCTCATTTTTTTATTGTATTTTAGTAACTGCGCTATTCTAATAACCATTACTAGCTGCGGTTTTGCTCCAGCAAATTGGCGCTCCCTTCCTTTTGAGCCCTGCTGTGTGCCCATACAGTGGTTTATGCCCACATATGGGGTACCGTTGTACTCAGGAGAACCTGCGTTACAGATTTTGGGGTACATTTTTTCTCCCATTCCTCGTGAAATTGAGAAATTTTAAACTAAACGAACATATATTGGAAAAATTCGAGTTTTTCATTTTTACTGTCTTATTTTGAATACTTTCCTCTAATACCTGTGGGGTCAAACCGCTCACTGCACCCCAAGATGAATTCTTTGAACGGTGTACTTTCCTAAATGGGGTGACTTTTGGAGGGGTTCTCTTCTGCTGACACTACAGGGGCACTGCAAACGCACCTGGCGCTCAGAAACTTCTTCGGAAAAATCTGCACTGAAAATGCTAATTGGCGCTCCTTCCCTTCTGAGCCCGGCTAGGTGCCCATACAGTGGTTTATGCCCACATATGGGGTACCGTTCTACTCAGGGGAACCTGCGTTACAGATTTGGGCATGCAGCTTCTCTCCTGTTCCTCGTGAAATTGAGAAATTTCAAACTAAACAAACATATTATTGGAAAAATTCAAGTTTTTCAATTTTACTGTCTTATTTTGAATACTTTCCTCTAATACCTGTGGGGTCAAAATGGTCACCACACCCCAAGATGAATTCTTTGAGGGGTGCACTTTCCAAAATGGGGTGACTTTTGGGGGGGTTCTCTTCTGCGGACACTACAGGGGCACTGCAAACGCACCTGGGGCTCAGAAACTTCTTCAGCAAAATCTGAACTAAAAATGCTAATTGGCGCTCCCTTCCTTCTGAGCCCTCCTGTGTGCCCATACAGTGGTTTATGCCCCCATATCGGGTACTGTTGTACTTAGGAGAACCTGCGTTACAAATTTTGGGGAGCGGATTCTCTCATGTTCCTTGTGAAATTGAGAAATTTTAAACTAAACGAACATATTATTGGAAAAATTCGAGTTTTTCATTTTTACTGTCTAATTTTAAATACTTTCCTCTAATACCTGTGGGGTCAAAATGGTCACCACACCCCAAGATGAATTCTTTGAGGGGTGTACTTTCCAAAATGGGGTGACTTTTTGGGGGGGGGTTCTCTTCTCCGGACACTACAGGGGCTCTGCAAACGCACCTGGCGCTCAGAAACTTCTTCAGCAAAATCTGAACTGAAAATGCTAATTGGCGCTCCTTCCCTTCTGAGCCCCGCTGTGTGCCCATACAGTGGTTTATGCCCCCATATGGGGTACCGTTGTACTCAGGAGAACCTGCGTTACAAATTTTGGGGTGCGGATTCTCTCATTTTGAATACTTTCCTCTAATGCATGTGGGGTCAAAATGCTCATCCTACCCCAAGATGAATTCTTTGAGGGGTGTACTTTCGAAAATGGGGTGACTTTTGGGGGGATTCTATTCTGCTGACACTACAGGGGCACTGCAAACGCACCTGGCGCTCAAACTTTTTCAGAAAAATCTGCATTAAAAAAGCTAATTGGCGCTCCTTCCCTTCTGAGCCCGGCTGTGTGCCCATACAGTGGTTTACGCCCACATATGGGGTACCGTTGTACTCAAGAGAACCTGTGTTACAAATTTTGGGGTGCAGATTCTCTCATGTTCCTTTTGGAAAGGAGAAACTTTAATCTAAACATATATATTATTGGAAAATTTTAATTTTCGATTTTTTTAAGGCCTAATTGTGAATACTTTCCTCCAGCCCCTGTAGGGTTAAAATGCTCATTATACCCCTAGATTAATTCTTTAAGGTGTCTAGTTTCCAAAATGGGGTCACTTATGGGGGTTTCCAGTATACAAGCCTCCTAAATCAACTTAAAAAAAGAACTGGTCCCTAAAAAAAATCAGTTTTGGAAACTTTCACAAAATGTGATAATTTGCTAATAAATTTCTAAGCCCCGTAACAGCCTAAAAAAGTAAAATATGTTTCCCAAATTATGCCAGAATAAAGAGGACATATTGGTAATGTGATTTAGTAACTAATTTATGTGCTATGACTTCCTTTTTTAGAAGCAGAGAATTTCAGAAGTTCATAAAATGCAAAATTTTCAAAATTTTCATGATATTTTGATGTTTTTCACAAAAAACACACAAAGTAATGACCAAATTTTGCCACTAATATAAAGTGCCATATGTGACGAAAAAACAATCTCAGAATCGCTAGCATACGTTAAAGCATCACTGAGCTATAAGCGCATAAATTGAGACAGGTCAGATTTTGAAAAATGAGCCTGGTCATTAAGGCCAAAACAGGCTGCGGAGGCAAGGGGTTAATTGACAAAAAAAAGAATTTAATTAAAAATATATATATAACATTAGAAAATCTGTGTAAACCTGCATATGGTTGTGTTCGGACTGACCTATAGAATAATGGTATCATGTCGCTTTTACCATATAGTGCATTACGTAGACACAGGAACCCCCCAAAAGTTACCATATTGCATTCTTTTTTATGATTTCACCAATTTATATCTTCATAAATAATAATTTTGGGGTTCCATCATACATGTTATGGTAAAATGAAAGACGCCATTACAAAGTACAACTACTCCTGTAAAAAACATCCCCTTACATGGCCCAGATAGAAAACTGAAAGTGCTAGAGCTCTTAGAAGGGGAGGAGGAAAAAACGAAAGCGCAAAGAACAAAATTTGCGCGGTCCACTGGGTCATTTAGGGCCTTGTCCTCAAAGGGTTAATGTTCCATCTATGTATGCTGCTTTGTAAATCTTTGGGGTCATTTATAAACAATGCATAATCAACTGTGCATCCCGAATCCCCGTTCAATATCACATTCAAGGTGATTGAAATCATAAAACCCGATATCCGGAGAGGTGACTATGACAATAAACTTCTTAGAAAGGAAACAGAGTGGATATACCGCCTCAAGACTCTGGAACCAGGCGGTCTCAACGATCATATCTTATTTACACATTTTATCTAAACTGATCATGTGTATCGCCATACACCTTTATATACCAGCCTGATGTTTCCTCACCTTAGGGCACCCATCCCCCTTCCCTCCCCCCCTTCTCCTAACCACAGACTCCCTACCCATTCTCCCTATGCACTCATCATAGTATGCTGCTATAGACATCTATTCATCATCCCTACCATCGCCTGACCATTTCTTTATCATACCTTATCAATACAGCTATCTGAT
Organism: Dendropsophus ebraccatus; assembly: GCF_027789765.1. NCBI lineage: Eukaryota > Metazoa > Chordata > Amphibia > Anura > Hylidae > Dendropsophus > Dendropsophus ebraccatus. The sequence goes on from NC_091454.1 coordinate 132,327,350, forward strand.
TGAGACCATACCAGTATCTTTTACACATCACTTTATATATGTATACACATCACTTTATATATGTATACACTGTGTAACACTAATCTAGTCCATCTAGCTGCCTCTCCTACCACCCGTCACTTGCACAGCCGATACGGACTCCAGGCATCAAATGACATTGTTTTATTACTACACTCCACACCTTAAGCTCGCAGGGTTATTCATCACACTTTAGGGATCATACATACAGTAGTTACTGCCAAACAACTAATGAAAATTATCATATCGCTAACTAAGGGCACTCAGGCTCTACTGGCAAGTAATCTCTATTCTTTCAACTGCGCATGCGCAGACTCCGCGGACGGCGACGTAATGACGTCACCCCGTCCGCACCGCCTCCTCCAACGCGGTGCATAAAAGACATGCTCGGCAACCAGACGCACATCTGCCGTCTGGACTGCCACACCGGACACCCTTTCTCTGCATCATAAACGTAAGTGTGATCCTCTATTTTTATCCTTAGGTTCTCGGGCATTTTGGTGCATTCTATCTACTAGCCTGGGGTTTAGTATATACCAATTAAGATGTATGGAATATACCTCCCACTAACTTGCCATTATAGGAGGAATAATGTCTAGCCTGTACTCTCTATATACCTGCCAGTGGCGCCGAATACCTTCATCATGAGGAATCATTAAAAGAATACTATCCAGGTATTATCTTATTTACGGTATATACCACTATCCTATATGACTCATTACAAGGGAATAGCCTTTTTTACATACTTCCCTTAATATTTTCAGGCTAGTATTGCGATACTCCTGGGCACCTTCCGGAGTAGAACACTAGTGCTCACCTATATACCTGTCAGCATCTTATCCTTGACTAAGCTACCTCATCTCCACAGAGCAATTTAGGCATCGGGCTGAACAAGTTGAGAGGTAATATGCTTTGACATTACATGCTAGGCGCTCCATATGTGACTCCAACCCTAGTGACACACTTCTGCACTTACCTTTACCAGACTCTTTGACGTCGTATCATTTGGCTGAATATCCACGTACATCCCTGATGAACCCAGATATCCCTACCAGGAAGAAGGGGGAAACGCGTCGGATGACTTGTGGAATCACTCAGACTTTGTTCTAAAATAACAGCCTTGTTACCAGTCAACACAAGAGTGTATACTGCTTAACCCCGCAGACTCTAACTCATCAGCAACCAAGCATATTTTGTATGACACTCCCTACATCTCAGAGTGACGGCACAACCTACTTTACCTGACTGTTTCTCCCACCTAGGTGACAGGGGAAGTCTTCCGCTTGGTATTGGGGACGCTCAACCCAAGCGGCTCCCTAGAAGTGAGGCAGGGTGTAATAGTTTACCCACATATACACCCATCCTCACTGTGTATCATACATATGATCGCCAGTTATTTGTATATTTGTATATTAGTCTTCACTGTATATATGAAACACTATTTTTTCACCAAATAAATATCTTTTTCACACTGCAGATTTTCAGTGTTGAGTCTACCACTTACTCTACTCCTACCCAATTTTGCTTTGTCTTACATAGTAAGTGGGGACAACAATTATCTTGGATACATATCCGGCTGGGATACCACTTTACTTTAGATTTAAATAAATTTATAATATCTCCCTTTAATTTTGTCTTCTCGAGACTAAACAAATTTCATTCTTTTAATCTATCCTTATAGCTAACATGCTCCATTTCTCTTATTAGTCAGGTTCAAAAACTAAACAGCATACTCCAGATGAGGCCGCACCAAAGCTTTATAAAGTGGTAATATAATATCCCTGTCCCGTGAGTCCATGCCTGTTTTAATGCATGACAATATCCTGCTGGCCTTAGAAGCAGCTGACTGACATTGTGTGCTGTTCTGTAGTCTATTATCTACAAGTACACCCAGATCCGTCTCCATCAGCGACTCTCACAATGTAATTCTCCCTAGGACATATGATTCATGTTGGATATTAGAACCCAGGTGCAAAACTTTACATTTATTAAACAGAACCGATCACAGGGTATTTTTTTTAATTCTTTTATTTAATTGCTTACTGAATTACTTCTTTTTTCCAAATAGGATGTATTACTTTTGGGCTTGCATTGATAGCTGTTTATATTTTTCTGTATGGGCTTTAGCCGTCTCTTTCCAAAAGAGTCGGCATGAGCCCAGAATGCCTGGAATACAGAGTGACGGGAAAGGCTCACATGAGCCTTTGCCTGCCGCTTTGCCAATACACAGTGATCTCATGCTATCCAGCACGAAATCGCTGTGTATTTC